>NW_027439448.1:0-75660 GCF_964188355.1 Buteo buteo
AGCGCGGCCGGCCCTGCGGATAGGGCGCCAAGGGCAGGGGAAGAGCGGGCAGAGCTTTCGGGGCTGGGCCCTTGCCTGCGGGAGCAGGAGCCCGACGTCCGCCCCTCCGGAAAAGAGGCTCGGCGGCGGCCGAGGGGCCCCGAGGGGCTCCCGCCTCTGGCAAAGCCCGGAGCCCCAGCGCGGCCGGCCCTGCGGATAGGGCGCCAAGGGCAGGGGAAGAGCGGGCAGAGCTTTCGGGGCTGGGCCCTTGCCTGCGGGAGCAGGAGCCCGACGTCCGCCCTCCGGAAAGAGGCTCGGCGGCGGCCGAGGGGCCCCGAGGGCTCCCGCCTCTGGCAAAGCCCGGAGCCCCAGCGCGGCCGGCCCTGCGGATAGGGCGCCAAGGGCAGGGGAAGAGCGGGCAGAGCTTTCGGGGCTGGGCCCTTGCCTGCGGGAGCAGGAGCCCGACGTCCGCCCCTCCGGAAAAGAGGCTCGGCGGCGGCCGAGGGGCCCCGAGGGCTCCCGCCTCTGGCAAAGCCCGGAGCCCCAGCGCGGCCGGCCCTGCGGATAGGGCGCCAAGGGCAGGGGAAGAGCGGGCAGAGCTTTCGGGGCTGGGCCCTTGCCTGCGGGAGCAGGAGCCCGACGTCCGCCCCTCCGGAAAAGAGGCTCGGCGGCGGCCGAGGGGCCCCGAGGGCTCCCGCCTCTGGCAAAGCCCGGAGCCCCAGCGCGGCCGGCCCTGCGCATAGGCGCCAAGGGCAGGGGAAGAGCGGGCAGAGCTTTCGGGGCTGGGCCCTTGCCTGCGGGAGCAGGAGCCCGACCGTTCGCCCCTCCGGAAAAAGAGGCTCGGCGGCGGCCGAGGGGCCCCGAGGGCTCCCGCCTCTGGCAAAGCCCGGAGCCCCAGCGCGGCCGGCCCTGCGGATAGGGCGCCAAGGGCAGGGGAAGAGCGGGCAGAGCTTTCGGGGCTGGGCCCTTGCCTGCGGGAGCAGGAGCCCGACGTCCGCCCCTCCGGAAAAGAGGCTCGGCGGCGGCCGAGGGGCCCCGAGGGCTCCCGCCTCTGGCAAAGCCCGGAGCCCCAGCGCGGCCGGCCCTGCGGATAGGGCGCCAAGGGCAGGGGAAGAGCGGGCAGAGCTTTCGGGGCTGGGCCCTTGCCTGCGGGAGCAGGAGCCCGACGTCCGCCCCTCCGGAAAAGAGGCTCGGCGGCGGCCGAGGGGCCCCGAGGGCTCCCGCCTCTGGCAAAGCCCGGAGCCCCAGCGCGGCCGGCCCTGCGCATAGGGCGCCAAGGGCAGGGGAAGAGCGGGCAGAGCTTTCGGGGCTGGGCCCTTGCCTGCGGGAGCAGGAGCCCGACGTCCGCCCCTCCGGAAAAGAGGCTCGGCGGCGGCCGAGGGGCCCCGAGGGCTCCCGCCTCTGGCAAAGCCCGGAGCCCCAGCGCGGCCGGCCCTGCGGATAGGGCGCCAAGGGCAGGGGAAGAGCGGGCAGAGCTTTCGGGCTGGGCCCTTGCCTGCGGGAGCAGGAGCCCGACGTCCGCCCCTCCGGAAAAGAGGCTCGGCGGCGGCCGAGGGGCCCCGAGGGCTCCCGCCTCTGGCAAAGCCCGGAGCCCCAGCGCGGCCGGCCCTGCGGATAGGGCGCAAAGGGCAGGGGAAGAGCGGGCAGAGCTTTCGGGGCTGGGCCCTTGCTGCGGGAGCAGGAGCCCGACGTCCGCCCTCCGGAAAAGAGGCACGGCGGCGGCCGAGGGGCCCCGAGGGCTCCCGCCTCTGGCAAAGCCCGGAGCCCCAGCGCGGCCGGCCCTGCGCATAGGGCGCCAAGGGCAGGGAAGAGCGGGCAGAGCTTTCGGGGCTGGGCCCTTGCCTGCGGGAGCAGGAGCCCGACGTCCGCCCCTCCGGAAAAGAGGCTCGGCGGCGGCCGAGGGGCCCCGAGGGCTCCCGCCTCTGGCAAAGCCCGGAGCCCCAGCGCGGCCGGCCCTGCGGATAGGGCGCCAAGGGCAGGGGAAGAGCGGGCAGAGCTTTCGGGGCTGGGCCCTTGCCTGCGGGAGCAGGAGCTCGACGTCCGCCCCTCCGGAAAAGAGGCTCGGCGGCGGCCGAGGGGCCCCGAGGGCTCCCGCCTCTGGCAAAGCCCGGAGCCCCAGCGCGGCCGGCCCTGCGGATAGGGCGCCAAGGGCAGGGGAAGAGCGGGCAGAGCTTTCGGGGCTGGGCCCTTGCCTGCGGGAGCAGGAGCCCGACGTCCGCCCTCCGGAAAAGAGGCTCGGCGGCGGCCGAGGGGCCCCGAGGGCTCCCGCCTCTGGCAAAGCCCGGAGCCCCAGCGCGGCCGGCCCTGCGGATAGGGCGCCAAGGGCAGGGAAGAGCGGGCAGAGCTTTCGGGGCTGGGCCCTTGCCTGCGGGAGCAGGAGCCCGACCGTCCGCCCCTCCGGAAAAGAGGCTCGGCGGCGGCCGAGGGGCCCCGAGGGCTCCCGCCTCTGGCAAAGCCCGGAGCCCCAGCGCGGCCGGCCCTGCGGATAGGGCGCCAAGGGCAGGGGAAGAGCGGGCAGAGCTTTCGGGGCTGGGCCCTTGCCTGCGGGAGCAGGAGCCCGACGTCCGCCCCTCCGGAAAAGAGGCTCGGCGGCGGCCGAGGGGCCCCGAGGGCTCCCGCCTCTGGCAAAGCCCGGAGCCCCAGCGCGGCCGGCCCTGCGGATAGGGCGCCAAGGGCAGGGGAAGAGCGGGCAGAGCTTTCGGGGCTGGGCCCTTGCCTGCGGGAGCAGGAGCCCGACCTCCGCCCCTCCGGAAAAGAGGCTCGGCGGCGGCCGAGGGGCCCCGAGGGCTCCCGCCTCTGGCAAAGCCCGGAGCCCCAGCGCGGCCGGCCCTGCGGATAGGGCGCCAAGGGCAGGGGAAGAGCGGGCAGAGCTTTCGGGGCTGGGCCCTTGCCTGCGGGAGCAGGAGCCCGACGTCCGCCCCTCCGGAAAAGAGGCTCGGCGGCGGCCGAGGGGCCCCGAGGGCTCCCGCCTCTGGCAAAGCCCGGAGCCCCAGCGCGGCCGGCCCTGCGGATAGGGCGCCAAGGGCAGGGGAAGAGCGGGCAGAGCTTTCGGGGCTGGGCCCTTGCCTGCGGGAGCAGGAGCCCGACGTCCGCCCCTCCGGAAAAGAGGCTCGGCGGCGGCCGAGGGGCCCCGAGGGCTCCCGCCTCTGGCAAAGCCCGGAGCCCCAGCGCGGCCGGCCCTGGCGCATAGGGCGCCAAGGGCAGGGGAAGAGCGGGCAGAGCTTTCGGGGCTGGGCCCTTGCCTGCGGGAGCAGGAGCCCGACGTCCGCCCCTCCGGAAAAGAGGCTCGGCGGCGGCCGAGGGGCCCCGAGGGCTCCCGCCTCTGGCAAAGCCCGGAGCCCCAGCGCGGCCGGCCCTGCGGATAGGGCGCCAAGGGCAGGGGAAGAGCGGGCAGAGCTTTCGGGGCTGGGCCCTTGCCTGCGGGAGCAGGAGCCCGACGTCCGCCCCTCCGGAAAAGAGGCTCGGCGGCGGCCGAGGGGCCCCGAGGGCTCCCGCCTCTGGCAAAGCCCGGAGCCCCAGCGCGGCCGGCCCTGCGCATAGGGCGCCAAGGGCAGGGGAAGAGCGGGCAGAGCTTTCGGGGCTGGGCCCTTGCCTGCGGGAGCAGGAGCCCGACGTCCGCCCCTCCGGAAAAGAGGCTCGGCGGCGGCCGAGGGGCCCCGAGGGCTCCCGCCTCTGGCAAAGCCCGGAGCCCCAGCGCGGCCTGGCCCTGCGGATAGGGCGCCAAGGGCAGGGGAAGAGCGGGCAGAGCTTTCGGGGCTGGGCCCTTGCCTGCGGGAGCAGGAGCCCGACCTTCGCCCCTCCGGAAAAGAGGCTCGGCGGCGGCCGAGGGGCCCGAGGGCTCCCGCCTCTGGCAAAGCCCGGAGCCCCAGCGCGGCCGGCCCTGCGGATAGGGCGCCAAGGGCAGGGGAAGAGCGGGCAGAGCTTTCGGGGCTGGGCCCTTGCCTGCGGGAGCAGGAGCCCGACGTCCGCCCCTCCGGAAAAGAGGCTCGGCGGCGGCCGAGGGGCCCCGAGGGCTCCCTGCCTCTGGCAAAGCCGGAGCCCCAGCGCGGCCGGCCCTGCGGATAGGGCGCCAAGGCAGGGGAAGAGCGGGCAGAGCTTTCGGGGCTGGGCCCTTGCCTGCGGGAGCAGGAGCCCGACGTCCGCCCCTCCGGAAAAGAGGCTCGGCGGCGGCCGAGGGGCCCCGAGGGCTCCCGCCTCTGGCAAAGCCCGGAGCCCCAGCCGCGGCCGGCCCTGCGGATAGGGCGCCAAGGGCAGGGGAAGAGCGGGCAGAGCTTTCGGGGCTGGGCCCTTGCCTGCGGGAGCAGGAGCCCGACGTCCGCCCCTCCGGAAAAGAGGCTCGGCGGCGGCCGAGGGCCCCGAGGGCTCCCGCCTCTGGCAAAGCCCGGAGCCCCAGCGCGGCCGGCCCTGCGGATAGGGCGCCAGGGCAGGGGAAGAGCGGGCAGAGCTTTCGGGGCTGGGCCCTTGCCTGTGGGAGCAGGAGCCCGACGTCCGCCCCTCCGGAAAAGAGGCTCGGCGGCGGCCGAGGGGCCCCGAGGGCTCCCGCCTCTGGCAAAGCCCGGAGCCCCAGCGCGGCCGGCCCTGCGGATAGGGCGCCAAGGGCAGGGGAAGAGCGGGCAGAGCTTTCGGGGCTGGGCCCTTGCCTGCGGGAGCAGGAGCCCGACGTCCGCCCCTCCGGAAAAGAGGCTCGGCGGCGGCCGAGGGGCCCCGAGGGCTCCCGCCTCTGGCAAAGCCCGGAGCCCCAGCGCGGCCGGCCCTGCGCATAGGGCGCCAAGGGCAGGGGAAGAGCGGGCAGAGCTTTCGGGGCTGGGCCCTTGCCTGCGGGAGCAGGAGCCCGACGTCCGCCCCTCCGGAAAAGAGGCTCGGCGGCGGCCGAGGGGCCCCGAGGGCTCCCGCCTCTGGCAAAGCCCGGAGCCCCAGCGCGGCCGGCCCTGCGGATAGGGCGCCAAGGGCAGGGGAAGAGCGGGCAGAGCTTTCGGGGCTGGGCCCTTGCCTGCGGGAGCAGGAGCCCGACCTTCGCCCCTCCGGAAAAGAGGCTCGGCGGCGGCCGAGGGGCCCCGAGGGCTCCCGCCTCTGGCAAAGCCCGGAGCCCCAGCGCGGCCGGCCCTGCGGATAGGGCGCCAAGGGCAGGGGAAGAGCGGGCAGAGCTTTCGGGGCTGGGCCCTTGCCTGCGGGAGCAGGAGCCCGACGTCCGCCCCTCCGGAAAAGAGGCTCGGCGGCGGCCGAGGGGCCCCGAGGGCTCCCGCCTCTGGCAAAGCCCGGAGCCCCAGCGCGGCCGGCCCTGCGGATAGGGCGCCAAGGGCAGGGGAAGAGCGGGCAGAGCTTTCGGGGCTGGGCCCTTGCCTGCGGGAGCAGGAGCCCGACGTCCGCCCCTCCGGAAAAGAGGCTCGGCGGCGGCCGAGGGGCCCCGAGGGCTCCCGCCTCTGGCAAAGCCCGGAGCCCCAGCGCGGCCGGCCCTGCGGATAGGGCGCCAAGGGCAGGGGAAGAGCGGGCAGAGCTTTCGGGGCTGGGCCCTTGCCTGCGGGAGCAGGAGCCCGACGTCCGCCCCTCCGGAAAAGAGGCTCGGCGGCGGCCGAGGGGCCCCGAGGGCTCCCGCCTCTGGCAAAGCCCGGAGCCCCAGCGCGGCCGGCCCTGCGCATAGGGCGCCAAGGGCAGGGGAAGAGCGGGCAGAGCTTTCGGGGCTGGGCCCTTGCCTGCGGGAGCAGGAGCTCGACGTCCGCCCCTCCGGAAAAGAGGCTCGGCGGCGGCCGAGGGGCCCCGAGGGCTCCCGCCTCTGGCAAAGCCCGGAGCCCCAGCGCGGCCGGCCCTGCGGATAGGGCGCCAAGGGCAGGGGAAGAGCGGGCAGAGCTTTCGGGGCTGGGCCCTTGCCTGCGGGAGCAGGAGCCCGACCTTCGCCCCTCCGGAAAAGAGGCTCGGCGGCGGCCGAGGGGCCCCGAGGGCTCCCGCCTCTGGCAAAGCCCGGAGCCCCAGCGCGGCCGGCCCTGCGGATAGGGCGCCAAGGGCAGGGGAAGAGCGGGCAGAGCTTTCGGGGCTGGGCCCTTGCCTGCGGGAGCAGGAGCCCGACGTCCGCCCCTCCGGAAAAGAGGCTCGGCGGCGGCCGAGGGGCCCCGAGGGCTCCCGCCTCTGGCAAAGCCCGGAGCCCCAGCGCGGCCGGCCCTGCGGATAGGGCGCCAAGGGCAGGGGAAGAGCGGGCAGAGCTTTCGGGGCTGGGCCCTTGCCTGCGGGAGCAGGAGCCCGACGTCCGCCCCTCCGGAAAAGAGGCTCGGCGGCGGCCGAGGGGCCCCGAGGGCTCCCGCCTCTGGCAAAGCCCGGAGCCCCAGCGCGGCCGGCCCTGCGCATAGGGCGCCAAGGGCAGGGGAAGAGCGGGCAGAGCTTTCGGGGCTGGGCCCTTTCCTGAGGGAGCAGGAGCCCGACGTCCGCCCCTCCGGAAAAGAGGCTCGGCGGCGGCCGAGGGGCCCCGAGGGCTCCCGCCTCTGGCAAAGCCCGGAGCCCCAGCGCGGCCGGCCCTGCGGATAGGGCGCCAAGGGCAGGGGAAGAGCGGGCAGAGCTTTCGGGGCTGGGCCCTTGCCTGCGGGAGCAGGAGCCCGACGTCCGCCCCTCCGGAAAAGAGGCTCGGCGGCGGCCGAGGGGCCCCGAGGGCTCCCGCCTCTGGCAAAGCCCGGAGCCCCAGCGCGGCCGGCCCTGCGCATAGGACGCCAAGGGCAGGGGAAGAGTGGGCAGAGCTTTCGGGGCTGGGCCCTTCCCTGCGGGAGCAGGAGCCCGACCTTCGCCCCTCCGGAAAAGAGGCTCGGCAGCGGCCGAGGGGCCCCGAGGGCTCCTGCCTCTGGCAAAGCCCGGAGCCCCAGCGCGGCCGGCCCTGCGGATAGGGCGCCAAGGGCAGGGGAAGAGCGGGCAGAGCTTTCGGGGCTGGGCCCTTGCCTGCGGGAGCAGGAGCCCGACGTCCGCCCCTCCGGAAAAGAGGCTCGGCGGCGGCCGAGGGGCCCCGAGGGCTCCCGCCTCTGGCAAAGCCCGGAGCCCCAGCGCGGCCGGCCCTGCGCATAGGGCGCCAAGGGCAGGGGAAGAGCGGGCAGAGCTTTCGGGGCTGGGCCCTTGCCTGCGGGAGCAGGAGCCCGACCTTCGCCCCTCCGGAAAAGAGGCTCGGCGGCGGCCGAGGGGCCCCGAGGGCTCCCGCCTCTGGCAAAGCCCGGAGCCCCAGCGCGGCCGGCCCTGCGGATAGGGCGCCAAGGGCAGGGGAAGAGCGGGCAGAGCTTTCGGGGCTGGGTCCTTGCCTGAGGGAGCAGGAGCCCGACGTCCGCCCCTCCGGAAAAGAGGCTCGGCGGCGGCCGAGGGGCCCCGAGGGCTCCCGCCTCTGGCAAAGCCCGGAGCCCCAGCGCGGCCGGCCCTGCGGATAGGGCGCCAAGGGCAGGGGAAGAGCGGGCAGAGCTTTCGGGGCTGGGCCCTTGCCTGCGGGAGCAGGAGCTCGACGTCCGCCCCTCCGGAAAAGAGGCTCGGCGGCGGCCGAGGGGCCCCGAGGGCTCCCGCCTCTGGCAAAGCCCGGAGCCCCAGCGCGGCCGGCCCTGCGGATAGGGCGCCAAGGGCAGGGGAAGAGCGGGCAGAGCTTTCGGGGCTGGGCCCTTGCCTGCGGGAGCAGGAGCCCGACGTCCGCCCCTCCGGAAAAGAGGCTCGGCGGCGGCCGAGGGGCCCCGAGGGCTCCCGCCTCTGGCAAAGCCCGGAGCCCCAGCGCGGCCGGCCCTGCGGATAGGGCGCCAAGGGCAGGGGAAGAGCGGGCAGAGCTTTCGGGGCTGGGCCCTTGCCTGCGGGAGCAGGAGCCCGACGTCCGCCCCTCCGGAAAAGAGGCTCGGCGGCGGCCGAGGGGCCCCGAGGGCTCCCGCCTCTGGCAAAGCCCGGAGCCCCAGCGCGGCCGGCCCTGCGGATAGGGCGCCAAGGGCAGGGGAAGAGCGGGCAGAGCTTTCGGGGCTGGGCCCTTGCCTGCGGGAGCAGGAGCTCGACGTCCGCCCCTCCGGAAAAGAGGCTCGGCGGCGGCCGAGGGGCCCCGAGGGCTCCCGCCTCTGGCAAAGCCCGGAGCCCCAGCGCGGCCGGCCCTGCGGATAGGGCGCCAAGGGCAGGGGAAGAGCGGGCAGAGCTTTCGGGGCTGGGCCCTTGCCTGCGGGAGCAGGAGCCCGACCTTCGCCCCTCCGGAAAAGAGGCTCGGCGGCGGCCGAGGGGCCCCGAGGGCTCCCGCCTCTGGCAAAGCCCGGAGCCCCAGCGCGGCCGGCCCTGCGGATAGGGCGCCAAGGGCAGGGGAAGAGCGGGCAGAGCTTTCGGGGCTGGGCCCTTGCCTGCGGGAGCAGGAGCCCGACGTCCGCCCCTCCGGAAAAGAGGCTCGGCGGCAGCCGAGGGGCCCCGAGGGCTCCCGCCTCTGGCAAAGCCCGGAGCCCCAGCGCGGCCGGCCCTGCGCATAGGACGCCAAGGGCAGGGGAAGAGCGGGCAGAGCTTTCGGGGCTGGGCCCTTGCCTGCGGGAGCAGGAGCCCGACGTCCGCCCCTCCGGAAAAGAGGCTCGGCGGCGGCCGAGGGGCCCCGAGGGCTCCCGCCTCTGGCAAAGCCCGGAGCCCCAGCGCGGCCGGCCCTGCGGATAGGGCGCCAAGGGCAGGGGAAGAGCGGGCAGAGCTTTCGGGGCTGGGCCCTTGCCTGCGGGAGCAGGAGCCCGACCTTCGCCCCTCCGGAAAAGAGGCTCGGCGGCGGCCGAGGGGCCCCGAGGGCTCCCGCCTCTGGCAAAGCCCGGAGCCCCAGCGCGGCCGGCCCTGCGCATAGGGCGCCAAGGGCAGGGGAAGAGCGGGCAGAGCTTTCGGGGCTGGGTCCTTGCCTGAGGGAGCAGGAGCCCGACGTCCGCCCCTCCGGAAAAGAGGCTCGGCGGCGGCCGAGGGGCCCCGAGGGCTCCCGCCTCTGGCAAAGCCCGGAGCCCCAGCGCGGCCGGCCCTGCGGATAGGGCGCCAAGGGCAGGGGAAGAGCGGGCAGAGCTTTCGGGGCTGGGCCCTTGCCTGCGGGAGCAGGAGCCCGACGTCCGCCCCTCCGGAAAAGAGGCTCGGCGGCGGCCGAGGGGCCCCGAGGGCTCCCGCCTCTGGCAAAGCCCGGAGCCTCAGCGCGGCCGGCCCTGCGCATAGGGCGCCAAGGGCAGGGGAAGAGCGGGCAGAGCTTTCGGGGCTGGGCCCTTGCCTGCGGGAGCAGGAGCCCGACGTCCGCCCCTCCGGAAAAGAGGCTCGGCGGCGGCCGAGGGGCCCCGAGGGCTCCCGCCTCTGGCAAAGCCCGGAGCCCCAGCGCGGCCGGCCCTGCGGATAGGGCGCCAAGGGCAGGGGAAGAGCGGGCAGAGCTTTTGGGGCTGGGCCCTTGCCTGCGGGAGCAGGAGCCCGACGTCCGCCCCTCCGGAAAAGAGGCTCGGCGGCGGCCGAGGGGCCCCGAGGGCTCCCGCCTCTGGCAAAGCCCGGAGCCCCAGCGCGGCCGGCCCTGCAGATAGGGCGCCAAGGGCAGGGGAAGAGCGGGCAGAGCTTTCGGGGCTGGGCCCTTGCCTGCGGGAGCAGGAGCCCGACGTCCGCCCCTCCGGAAAAGAGGCTCGGCGGCGGCCGAGGGGCCCCGAGGGCTCCCGCCTCTGGCAAAGCCCGGAGCCCCAGCGCGGCCGGCCCTGCGGATAGGGCGCCAAGGGCAGGGGAAGAGCGGGCAGAGCTTTCGGGGCTGGGCCCTTGCCTGCGGGAGCAGGAGCCCGACGTCCGCCCCTCCGGAAAAGAGGCTCGGCGGCGGCCGAGGGGCCCCGAGGGCTCCCGCCTCTGGCAAAGCCCGGAGCCCCAGCGCGGCCGGCCCTGCGCATAGGGCGCCAAGGGCAGGGGAAGAGCGGGCAGAGCTTTCGGGGCTGGGCCCTTGCCTGCGGGAGCAGGAGCCCGACGTCCGCCCCTCCGGAAAAGAGGCTCGGCGGCGGCCGAGGGGCCCCGAGGGCTCCCGCCTCTGGCAAAGCCCGGAGCCCCAGCGCGGCCGGCCCTGCGGATAGGGCGCCAAGGGCAGGGGAAGAGCGGGCAGAGCTTTCGGGGCTGGGCCCTTGCCTGCGGGAGCAGGAGCCCGACGTCCGCCCCTCCGGAAAAGAGGCTCGGCGGCGGCCGAGGGGCCCCGAGGGCTCCCGCCTCTGGCAAAGCCCGGAGCCCCAGCGCGGCCGGCCCTGCGGATAGGGCGCCAAGGGCAGGGGAAGAGCGGGCAGAGCTTTCGGGGCTGGGCCCTTGCCTGCGGGAGCAGGAGCCCGACGTCCGCCCCTCCGGAAAAGAGGCTCGGCGGCGGCCGAGGGGCCCCGAGGGCTCCCGCCTCTGGCAAAGCCCGGAGCCCCAGCGCGGCCGGCCCTGCGCATAGGACGCCAAGGGCAGAGGAAGAGTGGGCAGAGCTTTCGGGGCTGGGCCCTTCCCTGCGGGAGCAGGAGCCCGACCTTCGCCCCTCCGGAAAAGAGGCTCGGCAGCGGCCGAGGGGCCCCGAGGGCTCCTGCCTCTGGCAAAGCCCGGAGCCCCAGCGCGGCCGGCCCTGCGCATAGGGCGCCAAGGGCAGGGGAAGAGCGGGCAGAGCTTTCGGGGCTGGGCCCTTGCCTGCGGGAGCAGGAGCCCGACGTCCGCCCCTCCGGAAAAGAGGCTCGGCGGCGGCCGAGGGGCCCCGAGGGCTCCCGCCTCTGGCAAAGCCCGGAGCCCCAGCGCGGCCGGCCCTGCGCATAGGGCGCCAAGGGCAGGGGAAGAGCGGGCAGAGCTTTCGGGCCTGGGCCCTTGCCTGCGGGAGCAGGAGCCCGACCTTCGCCCCTCCGGAAAAGAGGCTCGGCGGCGGCCGAGGGGCCCCGAGGGCTCCCGACTCTGGCAAAGCCCGGAGCCCCAGCGCGGCCGGCCCTGCGGATAGGGCGCCAAGGGCAGGGGAAGAGCGGGCAGAGCTTTCGGGGCTGGGTCCTTGCCTGAGGGAGCAGGAGCCCGACGTCCGCCCCTCCGGAAAAGAGGCTCGGCGGCGGCCGAGGGGCCCCGAGGGCTCCCGCCTCTGGCAAAGCCCGGAGCCCCAGCGCGGCCGGCCCTGCGCATAGGGCGCCAAGGGCAGGGGAAGAGCGGGCAGAGCTTTCGGGGCTGGGCCCTTGCCTGCGGGAGCAGGAGCCCGACGTCTGCCCCTCCGGAAAAGAGGCTCGGCGGCGGCCGAGGGGCCCCGAGGGCTCCCGCCTCTGGCAAAGCCCGGAGCCCCAGCGCGGCCGGCCCTGCGCATAGGGCGCCAAGGGCAGGGGAAGAGCGGGCAGAGCTTTCGGGGCTGGGCCCTTGCCTGCGGGAGCAGGAGCCCGACATCCGCCCCTCCGGAAAAGAGGCTCGGCGGCGGCCGAGGGGCCCCGAGGGCTCCCGCCTCTGGCAAAGCCTGGAGCCCCAGCGCGGCCGGCCCTGCGGATAGGGCGCCAAGGGCAGGGGAAGAGCGGGCAGAGCTTTTGGGGCTGGGCCCTTGCCTTCGGGAGCAGGAGCCCGACGTCCGCCCCTCCGGAAAAGAGGCTCGGCGGCGGCCGAGGGGCCCCGAGGGCTCCCGCCTCTGGCAAAGCCCGGAGCCCCAGCGCGGCCGGCCCTGCGGATAGGGCGCCAAGGGCAGGGGAAGAGCGGGCAGAGCTTTCGGGGCTGGGCCCTTGCCTGCGGGAGCAGGAGCCCGACGTCCGCCCCTCCGGAAAAGAGGCTCGGCGGCGGCCGAGGGGCCCCGAGGGCTCCCGCCTCTGGCAAAGCCCGGAGCCCCAGCGCGGCCGGCCCTGCGGATAGGGCGCCAAGGGCAGGGGAAGAGCGGGCAGAGCTTTCGGGGCTGGGCCCTTGCCTGCGGGAGCAGGAGCCCGACGTCCGCCCCTCCGGAAAAGAGGCTCGGCGGCGGCCGAGGGGCCCCGAGGGCTCCCGCCTCTGGCAAAGCCCGGAGCCCCAGCGCGGCCGGCCCTGCGGATAGGGCGCCAAGGGCAGGGGAAGAGCGGGCAGAGCTTTCGGGGCTGGGCCCTTGCCTGCGGGAGCAGGAGCTCGACGTCCGCCCCTCCGGAAAAGAGGCTCGGCGGCGGCCGAGGGGCCCCGAGGGCTCCCGCCTCTGGCAAAGCCCGGAGCCCCAGCGCGGCCGGCCCTGCGGATAGGGCGCCAAGGGCAGGGGAAGAGCGGGCAGAGCTTTCGGGGCTGGGCCCTTGCCTGCGGGAGCAGGAGCCCGACCTTCGCCCCTCCGGAAAAGAGGCTCGGCGGCGGCCGAGGGGCCCCGAGGGCTCCCGCCTCTGGCAAAGCCCGGAGCCCCAGCGCGGCCGGCCCTGCGGATAGGGCGCCAAGGGCAGGGGAAGAGCGGGCAGAGCTTTCGGGGCTGGGCCCTTGCCTGCGGGAGCAGGAGCCCGACGTCCGCCCCTCCGGAAAAGAGGCTCGGCGGCGGCCGAGGGGCCCCGAGGGCTCCCGCCTCTGGCAAAGCCCGGAGCCCCAGCGCGGCCGGCCCTGCGCATAGGACGCCAAGGGCAGGGGAAGAGTGGGCAGAGCTTTCGGGGCTGGGCCCTTCCCTGCGGGAGCAGGAGCCCGACCTTCGCCCCTCCGGAAAAGAGGCTCGGCAGCGGCCGAGGGGCCCCGAGGGCTCCTGCCTCTGGCAAAGCCCGGAGCCCCAGCGCGGCCGGCCCTGCGGATAGGGCGCCAAGGGCAGGGGAAGAGCGGGCAGAGCTTTCGGGGCTGGGCCCTTGCCTGCGGGAGCAGGAGCCCGACGTCCGCCCCTCCGGAAAAGAGGCTCGGCGGCGGCCGAGGGGCCCCGAGGGCTCCCGCCTCTGGCAAAGCCCGGAGCCCCAGCGCGGCCGGCCCTGCGCATAGGACGCCAAGGGCAGAGGAAGAGTGGGCAGAGCTTTCGGGGCTGGGCCCTTCCCTGCGGGAGCAGGAGCCCGACCTTCGCCCCTCCGGAAAAGAGGCTCGGCAGCGGCCGAGGGGCCCCGAGGGCTCCTGCCTCTGGCAAAGCCCGGAGCCCCAGCGCGGCCGGCCCTGCGCATAGGGCGCCAAGGGCAGGGGAAAAGCGGGCAGAGCTTTCGGGGCTGGGCCCTTGCCTGCGGGAGCAGGAGCCCGACGTCCGCCCCTCCGGAAAAGAGGCTCGGCGGCGGCCGAGGGGCCCCGAGGGCTCCCGCCTCTGGCAAAGCCCGGAGCCCCAGCGCGGCCGGCCCTGCGCATAGGGCGCCAAGGGCAGGGGAAGAGCGGGCAGAGCTTTCGGGCCTGGGCTCTTGCCTGCGGGAGCAGGAGCCCGACCTTCGCCCCTCCGGAAAAGAGGCTCGGCGGCGGCCGAGGGGCCCCGAGGGCTCCCGACTCTGGCAAAGCCCGGAGCCCCAGCGCGGCCGGCCCTGCGGATAGGGCGCCAAGGGCAGGGGAAGAGCGGGCAGAGCTTTCGGGGCTGGGTCCTTGCCTGAGGGAGCAGGAGCCCGACGTCCGCCCCTCCGGAAAAGAGGCTCGGCGGCGGCCGAGGGGCCCCGAGGGCTCCCGCCTCTGGCAAAGCCCGGAGCCCCAGCGCGGCCGGCCCTGCGCATAGGGCGCCAAGGGCAGGGGAAGAGCGGGCAGAGCTTTCGGGGCTGGGCCCTTGCCTGCGGGAGCAGGAGCCCGACGTCCGCCCCTCCGGAAAAGAGGCTCGGCGGCGGCCGAGGGGCCCCGAGGGCTCCCGCCTCTGGCAAAGCCCGGAGCCCCAGCGCGGCCGGCCCTGCGCATAGGGCGCCAAGGGCAGGGGAAGAGCGGGCAGAGCTTTCGGGGCTGGGCCCTTGCCTGCGGGAGCAGGAGCCCGACATCCGCCCCTCCGGAAAAGAGGCTCGGTGGCGGCCGAGGGGCCCCGAGGGCTCCCGCCTCTGGCAAAGCCCGGAGCCCCAGCGCGGCCGGCCCTGCGGATAGGGCGCCAAGGGCAGGGGAAGAGCGGGCAGAGCTTTTGGGGCTGGGCCCTTGCCTTCGGGAGCAGGAGCCCGACGTCCGCCCCTCCGGAAAAGAGGCTCGGCGGCGGCCGAGGGGCCCCGAGGGCTCCCGCCTCTGGCAAAGCCCGGAGCCCCAGCGCGGCCGGCCCTGCGGATAGGGCGCCAAGGGCAGGGGAAGAGCGGGCAGAGCTTTCGGGGCTGGGCCCTTGCCTGCGGGAGCAGGAGCCCGACGTCCGCCCCTCCGGAAAAGAGGCTCGGCGGCGGCCGAGGGGCCCCGAGGGCTCCCGCCTCTGGCAAAGCCCGGAGCCCCAGCGCGGCCGGCCCTGCGGATAGGGCGCCAAGGGCAGGGGAAGAGCGGGCAGAGCTTTCGGGGCTGGGCCCTTGCCTGCGGGAGCAGGAGCTCGACGTCCGCCCCTCCGGAAAAGAGGCTCGGCGGCGGCCGAGGGGCCCTGAGGGCTCCCGCCTCTGGCAAAGCCCGGAGCCCCAGCGCGGCCGGCCCTGCGGATAGGGCGCCAAGGGCAGGGGAAGAGCGGGCAGAGCTTTCGGGGCTGGGCCCTTGCCTGCGGGAGCAGGAGCCCGACCTTCGCCCCTCCGGAAAAGAGGCTCGGCGGCGGCCGAGGGGCCCCGAGGGCTCCCGCCTCTGGCAAAGCCCGGAGCCCCAGCGCGGCCGGCCCTGCGGATAGGGCGCCAAGGGCAGGGGAAGAGCGGGCAGAGCTTTCGGGGCTGGGCCCTTGCCTGCGGGAGCAGGAGCCCGACGTCCGCCCCTCCGGAAAAGAGGCTCGGCGGCGGCCGAGGGGCCCCGAGGGCTCCCGCCTCTGGCAAAGCCCGGAGCCCCAGCGCGGCCGGCCCTGCGCATAGGACGCCAAGGGCAGGGGAAGAGTGGGCAGAGCTTTCGGGGCTGGGCCCTTCCCTGCGGGAGCAGGAGCCCGACCTTCGCCCCTCCGGAAAAGAGGCTCGGCAGCGGCCGAGGGGCCCCGAGGGCTCCTGCCTCTGGCAAAGCCCGGAGCCCCAGCGCGGCCGGCCCTGCGGATAGGGCGCCAAGGGCAGGGGAAGAGCGGGCAGAGCTTTCGGGGCTGGGCCCTTGCCTGCGGGAGCAGGAGCCCGACGTCCGCCCCTCCGGAAAAGAGGCTCGGCGGCGGCCGAGGGGCCCCGAGGGCTCCCGCCTCTGGCAAAGCCCGGAGCCCCAGCGCGGCCGGCCCTGCGCATAGGGCGCCAAGGGCAGGGGAAGAGCGGGCAGAGCTTTCGGGGCTGGGCCCTTGCCTGCGGGAGCAGGAGCCCGACCTTCGCCCCTCCGGAAAAGAGGCTCGGCAGCGGCCGAGGGGCCCCGAGGGCTCCTGCCTCTGGCAAAGCCCGGAGCCCCAGCGCGGCCGGCCCTGCGCATAGGGCGCCAAGGGCAGGGGAAGAGCGGGCAGAGCTTTCGGGGCTGGGCCCTTGCCTGCGGGAGCAGGAGCCCGACGTCCGCCCCTCCGGAAAAGAGGCTCGGCGGCGGCCGAGGGGCCCCGAGGGCTCCCGCCTCTGGCAAAGCCCGGAGCCCCAGCGCGGCCGGCCCTGCGCATAGGGCGCCAAGGGCAGGGGAAGAGCGGGCAGAGCTTTCGGGCCTGGGCTCTTGCCTGCGGGAGCAGGAGCCCGACCTTCGCCCCTCCGGAAAAGAGGCTCGGCGGCGGCCGAGGGGCCCCGAGGGCTCCCGACTCTGGCAAAGCCCGGAGCCCCAGCGCGGCCGGCCCTGCGGATAGGGCGCCAAGGGCAGGGGAAGAGCGGGCAGAGCTTTCGGGGCTGGGTCCTTGCCTGAGGGAGCAGGAGCCCGACGTCCGCCCCTCCGGAAAAGAGGCTCGGCGGCGGCCGAGGGGCCCCGAGGGCTCCCGCCTCTGGCAAAGCCCGGAGCCCCAGCGCGGCCGGCCCTGCGGATAGGGCGCCAAGGGCAGGGGAAGAGCGGGCAGAGCTTTCGGGGCTGGGCCCTTGCCTGCGGGAGCAGGAGCCCGACGTCCGCCCCTCCGGAAAAGAGGCTCGGCGGCGGCCGAGGGGCCCCGAGGGCTCCCGCCTCTGGCAAAGCCCGGAGCCCCAGCGCGGCCGGCCCTGCGGATAGGGCGCCAAGGGCAGGGGAAGAGCGGGCAGAGCTTTCGGGGCTGGGCCCTTGCCTGCGGGAGCAGGAGCCCGACGTCCGCCCCTCCGGAAAAGAGGCTCGGCGGCGGCCGAGGGGCCCCGAGGGCTCCCGCCTCTGGCAAAGCCCGGAGCCCCAGCGCGGCCGGCCCTGCGGATAGGGCGCCAAGGGCAGGGGAAGAGCGGGCAGAGCTTTCGGGGCTGGGCCCTTGCCTGCGGGAGCAGGAGCTCGACGTCCGCCCCTCCGGAAAAGAGGCTCGGCGGCGGCCGAGGGGCCCCGAGGGCTCCCGCCTCTGGCAAAGCCCGGAGCCCCAGCGCGGCCGGCCCTGCGGATAGGGCGCCAAGGGCAGGGGAAGAGCGGGCAGAGCTTTCGGGGCTGGGCCCTTGCCTGCGGGAGCAGGAGCCCGACCTTCGCCCCTCCGGAAAAGAGGCTCGGCGGCGGCCGAGGGGCCCCGAGGGCTCCCGCCTCTGGCAAAGCCCGGAGCCCCAGCGCGGCCGGCCCTGCGGATAGGGCGCCAAGGGCAGGGGAAGAGCGGGCAGAGCTTTCGGGGCTGGGCCCTTGCCTGCGGGAGCAGGAGCCCGACGTCCGCCCCTCCGGAAAAGAGGCTCGGCGGCGGCCGAGGGGCCCCGAGGGCTCCCGCCTCTGGCAAAGCCCGGAGCCCCAGCGCGGCCGGCCCTGCGCATAGGACGCCAAGGGCAGGGGAAGAGTGGGCAGAGCTTTCGGGGCTGGGCCCTTCCCTGCGGGAGCAGGAGCCCGACCTTCGCCCCTCCGGAAAAGAGGCTCGGCAGCGGCCGAGGGGCCCCGAGGGCTCCTGCCTCTGGCAAAGCCCGGAGCCCCAGCGCGGCCGGCCCTGCGGATAGGGCGCCAAGGGCAGGGGAAGAGCGGGCAGAGCTTTCGGGGCTGGGCCCTTGCCTGCGGGAGCAGGAGCCCGACGTCCGCCCCTCCGGAAAAGAGGCTCGGCGGCGGCCGAGGGGCCCCGAGGGCTCCCGCCTCTGGCAAAGCCCGGAGCCCCAGCGCGGCCGGCCCTGCGCATAGGGCGCCAAGGGCAGGGGAAGAGCGGGCAGAGCTTTCGGGGCTGGGCCCTTGCCTGCGGGAGCAGGAGCCCGACCTTCGCCCCTCCGGAAAAGAGGCTCGGCGGCGGCCGAGGGGCCCCGAGGGCTCCCGCCTCTGGCAAAGCCCGGAGCCCCAGCGCGGCCGGCCCTGCGGATAGGGCGCCAAGGGCAGGGGAAGAGCGGGCAGAGCTTTCGGGGCTGGGTCCTTGCCTGAGGGAGCAGGAGCCCGACGTCCGCCCCTCCGGAAAAGAGGCTCGGCGGCGGCCCAGGGGCCCCGAGGGCTCCCGCCTCTGGCAAAGCCCGGAGCCCCAGCGCGGCCGGCCCTGCGGATAGGGCGCCAAGGGCAGGGGAAGAGCGGGCAGAGCTTTCGGGGCTGGGCCCTTGCCTGCGGGAGCAGGAGCCCGACGTCCGCCCCTCCGGAAAAGAGGCTCGGCGGCGGCCGAGGGGCCCCGAGGGCTCCCGCCTCTGGCAAAGCCCGGAGCCCCAGCGCGGCCGGCCCTGCGCATAGGGCGCCAAGGGCAGGGGAAGAGCGGGCAGAGCTTTCGGGGCTGGGCCCTTGCCTGCGGGAGCAGGAGCCCGACGTCCGCCCCTCCGGAAAAGAGGCTCGGCGGCGGCCGAGGGGCCCCGAGGGCTCCCGCCTCTGGCAAAGCCCGGAGCCCCAGCGCGGCCGGCCCTGCGGATAGGGCGCCAAGGGCAGGGGAAGAGCGGGCAGAGCTTTTGGGGCTGGGCCCTTGCCTTCGGGAGCAGGAGCCCGACGTCCGCCCCTCCGGAAAAGAGGCTCGGCGGCGGCCGAGGGGCCCCGAGGGCTCCCGCCTCTGGCAAAGCCCGGAGCCCCAGCGCGGCCGGCCCTGCAGATAGGGCGCCAAGGGCAGGGGAAGAGCGGGCAGAGCTTTCGGGGCTGGGCCCTTGCCTGCGGGAGCAGGAGCCCGACGTCCGCCCCTCCGGAAAAGAGGCTCGGCGGCGGCCGAGGGGCCCCGAGGGCTCCCGCCTCTGGCAAAGCCCGGAGCCCCAGCGCGGCCGGCCCTGCGGATAGGGCGCCAAGGGCAGGGGAAGAGCGGGCAGAGCTTTCGGGGCTGGGCCCTTGCCTGCGGGAGCAGGAGCCCGACGTCCGCCCCTCCGGAAAAGAGGCTCGGCGGCGGCCGAGGGGCCCCGAGGGCTCCCGCCTCTGGCAAAGCCCGGAGCCCCAGCGCGGCCGGCCCTGCGGATAGGGCGCCAAGGGCAGGGGAAGAGCGGGCAGAGCTTTCGGGGCTGGGCCCTTGCCTGCGGGAGCAGGAGCCCGACGTCCGCCCCTCCGGAAAAGAGGCTCGGCGGCGGCCGAGGGGCCCCGAGGGCTCCCGCCTCTGGCAAAGCCCGGAGCCCCAGCGCGGCCGGCCCTGCGGATAGGGCGCCAAGGGCAGGGGAAGAGCGGGCAGAGCTTTCGGGGCTGGGCCCTTGCCTGCGGGAGCAGGAGCCCGACGTCCGCCCCTCCGGAAAAGAGGCTCGGCGGCGGCCGAGGGGCCCCGAGGGCTCCCGCCTCTGGCAAAGCCCGGAGCCCCAGCGCGGCCGGCCCTGCGCATAGGGCGCCAAGGGCAGGGGAAGAGCGGGCAGAGCTTTCGGGGCTGGGCCCTTGCCTGCGGGAGCAGGAGCCCGACCTTCGCCCCTCCGGAAAAGAGGCTCGGCGGCGGCCGAGGGGCCCCGAGGGCTCCCGCCTCTGGCAAAGCCCGGAGCCCCAGCGCGGCCGGCCCTGCGCATAGGGCGCCAAGGGCAGGGGAAGAGCGGGCAGAGCTTTCGGGGCTGGGCCCTTGCCTGCGGGAGCAGGAGCCCGACGTCCGCCCCTCCGGAAAAGAGGCTCGGCGGCGGCCGAGGGGCCCCGAGGGCTCCCGCCTCTGGCAAAGCCCGGAGCCCCAGCGCGGCCGGCCCTGCGGATAGGGCGCCAAGGGCAGGGGAAGAGCGGGCAGAGCTTTCGGGGCTGGGCCCTTGCCTGCGGGAGCAGGAGCCCGACGTCCGCCCCTCCGGAAAAGAGGCTCGGCGGCGGCCGAGGGGCCCCGAGGGCTCCCGCCTCTGGCAAAGCCCGGAGCCCCAGCGCGGCCGGCCCTGCGGATAGGGCGCCAAGGGCAGGGGAAGAGCGGGCAGAGCTTTCGGGGCTGGGCCCTTGCCTGCGGGAGCAGGAGCTCGACGTCCGCCCCTCCGGAAAAGAGGCTCGGCGGCGGCCGAGGGGCCCCGAGGGCTCCCGCCTCTGGCAAAGCCCGGAGCCCCAGCGCGGCCGGCCCTGCGGATAGGGCGCCAAGGGCAGGGGAAGAGCGGGCAGAGCTTTCGGGGCTGGGCCCTTGCCTGCGGGAGCAGGAGCCCGACCTTCGCCCCTCCGGAAAAGAGGCTCGGCGGCGGCCGAGGGGCCCCGAGGGCTCCCGCCTCTGGCAAAGCCCGGAGCCCCAGCGCGGCCGGCCCTGCGGATAGGGCGCCAAGGGCAGGGGAAGAGCGGGCAGAGCTTTCGGGGCTGGGCCCTTGCCTGCGGGAGCAGGAGCCCGACGTCCGCCCCTCCGGAAAAGAGGCTCGGCGGCGGCCGAGGGGCCCCGAGGGCTCCCGCCTCTGGCAAAGCCCGGAGCCCCAGCGCGGCCGGCCCTGCGCATAGGACGCCAAGGGCAGGGGAAGAGTGGGCAGAGCTTTCGGGGCTGGGCCCTTCCCTGCGGGAGCAGGAGCCCGACCTTCGCCCCTCCGGAAAAGAGGCTCGGCAGCGGCCGAGGGGCCCCGAGGGCTCCTGCCTCTGGCAAAGCCCGGAGCCCCAGCGCGGCCGGCCCTGCGGATAGGGCGCCAAGGGCAGGGGAAGAGCGGGCAGAGCTTTCGGGGCTGGGCCCTTGCCTGCGGGAGCAGGAGCCCGACGTCCGCCCCTCCGGAAAAGAGGCTCGGCGGCGGCCGAGGGGCCCCGAGGGCTCCCGCCTCTGGCAAAGCCCGGAGCCCCAGCGCGGCCGGCCCTGCGCATAGGGCGCCAAGGGCAGGGGAAGAGCGGGCAGAGCTTTCGGGGCTGGGCCCTTGCCTGCGGGAGCAGGAGCCCGACCTTCGCCCCTCCGGAAAAGAGGCTCGGCGGCGGCCGAGGGGCCCCGAGGGCTCCCGCCTCTGGCAAAGCCCGGAGCCCCAGCGCGGCCGGCCCTGCGGATAGGGCGCCAAGGGCAGGGGAAGAGCGGGCAGAGCTTTCGGGGCTGGGTCCTTGCCTGAGGGAGCAGGAGCCCGACGTCCGCCCCTCCGGAAAAGAGGCTCGGCGGCGGCCCAGGGGCCCCGAGGGCTCCCGCCTCTGGCAAAGCCCGGAGCCCCAGCGCGGCCGGCCCTGCGGATAGGGCGCCAAGGGCAGGGGAAGAGCGGGCAGAGCTTTCGGGGCTGGGCCCTTGCCTGCGGGAGCAGGAGCCCGACGTCCGCCCCTCCGGAAAAGAGGCTCGGCGGCGGCCGAGGGGCCCCGAGGGCTCCCGCCTCTGGCAAAGCCCGGAGCCCCAGCGCGGCCGGCCCTGCGCATAGGGCGCCAAGGGCAGGGGAAGAGCGGGCAGAGCTTTCGGGGCTGGGCCCTTGCCTGCGGGAGCAGGAGCCCGACGTCCGCCCCTCCGGAAAAGAGGCTCGGCGGCGGCCGAGGGGCCCCGAGGGCTCCCGCCTCTGGCAAAGCCCGGAGCCCCAGCGCGGCCGGCCCTGCGGATAGGGCGCCAAGGGCAGGGGAAGAGCGGGCAGAGCTTTTGGGGCTGGGCCCTTGCCTTCGGGAGCAGGAGCCCGACGTCCGCCCCTCCGGAAAAGAGGCTCGGCGGCGGCCGAGGGGCCCCGAGGGCTCCCGCCTCTGGCAAAGCCCGGAGCCCCAGCGCGGCCGGCCCTGCAGATAGGGCGCCAAGGGCAGGGGAAGAGCGGGCAGAGCTTTCGGGGCTGGGCCCTTGCCTGCGGGAGCAGGAGCCCGACGTCCGCCCCTCCGGAAAAGAGGCTCGGCGGCGGCCGAGGGGCCCCGAGGGCTCCCGCCTCTGGCAAAGCCCGGAGCCCCAGCGCGGCCGGCCCTGCGGATAGGGCGCCAAGGGCAGGGGAAGAGCGGGCAGAGCTTTCGGGGCTGGGCCCTTGCCTGCGGGAGCAGGAGCCCGACGTCCGCCCCTCCGGAAAAGAGGCTCGGCGGCGGCCGAGGGGCCCCGAGGGCTCCCGCCTCTGGCAAAGCCCGGAGCCCCAGCGCGGCCGGCCCTGCGGATAGGGCGCCAAGGGCAGGGGAAGAGCGGGCAGAGCTTTCGGGGCTGGGCCCTTGCCTGCGGGAGCAGGAGCCCGACGTCCGCCCCTCCGGAAAAGAGGCTCGGCGGCGGCCGAGGGGCCCCGAGGGCTCCCGCCTCTGGCAAAGCCCGGAGCCCCAGCGCGGCCGGCCCTGCGGATAGGGCGCCAAGGGCAGGGGAAGAGCGGGCAGAGCTTTCGGGGCTGGGCCCTTGCCTGCGGGAGCAGGAGCCCGACGTCCGCCCCTCCGGAAAAGAGGCTCGGCGGCGGCCGAGGGGCCCCGAGGGCTCCCGCCTCTGGCAAAGCCCGGAGCCCCAGCGCGGCCGGCCCTGCGCATAGGGCGCCAAGGGCAGGGGAAGAGCGGGCAGAGCTTTCGGGGCTGGGCCCTTGCCTGCGGGAGCAGGAGCCCGACCTTCGCCCCTCCGGAAAAGAGGCTCGGCGGCGGCCGAGGGGCCCCGAGGGCTCCCGCCTCTGGCAAAGCCCGGAGCCCCAGCGCGGCCGGCCCTGCGCATAGGGCGCCAAGGGCAGGGGAAGAGCGGGCAGAGCTTTCGGGGCTGGGCCCTTGCCTGCGGGAGCAGGAGCCCGACGTCCGCCCCTCCGGAAAAGAGGCTCGGCGGCGGCCGAGGGGCCCCGAGGGCTCCCGCCTCTGGCAAAGCCCGGAGCCCCAGCGCGGCCGGCCCTGCGCATAGGACGCCAAGGGCAGGGGAAGAGTGGGCAGAGCTTTCGGGGCTGGGCCCTTCCCTGCGGGAGCAGGAGCCCGACCTTCGCCCCTCCGGAAAAGAGGCTCGGCAGCGGCCGAGGGGCCCCGAGGGCTCCCGCCTCTGGCAAAGCCCGGAGCCCCAGCGCGGCCGGCCCTGCGCATAGGGCGCCAAGGGCAGGGGAAGAGCGGGCAGAGCTTTCGGGGCTGGGCCCTTGCCTGCGGGAGCAGGAGCCCGACCTTTGCCCCTCCGGAAAAGAGGCTCGGCGGCGGCCGAGGGGCCCCGAGGGCTCCCGCCTCTGGCAAAGCCCGGAGCCCCAGCGCGGCCGGCCCTGCGGATAGGGCGCCAAGGGCAGGGGAAGAGCGGGCAGAGCTTTCGGGGCTGGGTCCTTGCCTGAGGGAGCAGGAGCCCGACGTCCGCCCCTCCGGAAAAGAGGCTCGGCGGCGGCCGAGGGGCCCCGAGGGCTCCCGCCTCTGGCAAAGCCCGGAGCCCCAGCGTGGCCGGCCCTGCGGATAGGGCGCCAAGGGCAGGGGAAGAGCGGGCAGAGCTTTCGGGGCTGGGCCCTTGCCTGCGGGAGCAGGAGCCCGACGTCCGCCCCTCCGGAAAAGAGGCTCGGCGGCGGCCGAGGGGCCCCGAGGGCTCCCGCCTCTGGCAAAGCCCGGAGCCCCAGCGCGGCCGGCCCTGCGCATAGGGCGCCAAGGGCAGGGGAAGAGCGGGCAGAGCTTTCGGGGCTGGGCCCTTGCCTGCGGGAGCAGGAGCCCGACGTCCGCCCCTCCGGAAAAGAGGCTCGGCGGCGGCCGAGGGGCCCCGAGGGCTCCCGCCTCTGGCAAAGCCCGGAGCCCCAGCGCAGCCGGCCCTGCGGATAGGGCGCCAAGGGCAGGGGAAGAGCGGGCAGAGCTTTCGGGGCTGGGCCCTTGCCTGCGGGAGCAGGAGCCCGACGTCCGCCCCTCCGGAAAAGAGGCTCGGCGGCGGCCGAGGGGCCCCGAGGGCTCCCGCCTCTGGCAAAGCCCGGAGCCCCAGCGCGGCCGGCCCTGCGCATAGGGCGCCAAGGGCAGGGGAAGAGCGGGCAGAGCTTTCGGGGCTGGGCCCTTGCCTGCGGGAGCAGGAGCCCGACGTCCGCCCCTCCGGAAAAGAGGCTCGGCGGCGGCCGAGGGGCCCCGAGGGCTCCCGCCTCTGGCAAAGCCCGGAGCCCCAGCGCGGCCGGCCCTGCGGATAGGGCGCCAAGGGCAGGGGAAGAGCGGGCAGAGCTTTCGGGGCTGGGCCCTTGCCTGCGGGAGCAGGAGCTCGACGTCCGCCCCTCCGGAAAAGAGGCTCGGCGGCGGCCGAGGGGCCCCGAGGGCTCCCGCCTCTGGCAAAGCCCGGAGCCCCAGCGCGGCCGGCCCTGCGGATAGGGCGCCAAGGGCAGGGGAAGAGCGGGCAGAGCTTTCGGGGCTGGGCCCTTGCCTGCGGGAGCAGGAGCCCGACGTCCGCCCCTCCGGAAAAGAGGCTCGGCGGCGGCCGAGGGGCCCCGAGGGCTCCCGCCTCTGGCAAAGCCCGGAGCCCCAGCGCGGCCGGCCCTGCGCATAGGACGCCAAGGGCAGGGGAAGAGTGGGCAGAGCTTTCGGGGCTGGGCCCTTCCCTGCGGGAGCAGGAGCCCGACCTTCGCCCCTCCGGAAAAGAGGCTCGGCAGCGGCCGAGGGGCCCCAAGGGCTCCTGCCTCTGGCAAAGCCCGGAGCCCCAGCGCGGCCGGCCCTGCGGATAGGGCGCCAAGGGCAGGGGAAGAGCGGGCAGAGCTTTCGGGGCTGGGCCCTTGCCTGCGGGAGCAGGAGCCCGACGTCCGCCCCTCCGGAAAAGAGGCTCGGCGGCGGCCGAGGGGCCCCGAGGGCTCCCGCCTCTGGCAAAGCCCGGAGCCCCAGCGCGGCCGGCCCTGCGCATAGGGCGCCAAGGGCAGGGGAAGAGCGGGCAGAGCTTTCGGGGCTGGGCCCTTGCCTGCGGGAGCAGGAGCCCGACCTTCGCCCCTCCGGAAAAGAGGCTCGGCGGCGGCCGAGGGGCCCCGAGGGCTCCCGCCTCTGGCAAAGCCCGGAGCCCCAGCGCGGCCGGCCCTGCGGATAGGGCGCCAAGGGCAGGGGAAGAGCGGGCAGAGCTTTCGGGGCTGGGTCCTTGCCTGAGGGAGCAGGAGCCCGACGTCCGCCCCTCCGGAAAAGAGGCTCGGCGGCGGCCGAGGGGCCCCGAGGGCTCCCGCCTCTGGCAAAGCCCGGAGCCCCAGCGCGGCCGGCCCTGCGGATAGGGCGCCAAGGGCAGGGGAAGAGCGGGCAGAGCTTTCGGGGCTGGGCCCTTGCCTGAGGGAGCAGGAGCCCGACGTCCGCCCCTCCGGAAAAGAGGCTCGGCGGCGGCCGAGGGGCCCCGAGGGCTCCCGCCTCTGGCAAAGCCCGGAGCCCCAGCGCGGCCGGCCCTGCGCATAGGGCGCCAAGGGCAGGGGAAGAGCGGGCAGAGCTTTCGGGGCTGGGCCCTTGCCTGCGGGAGCAGGAGCCCGACCTTCGCCCCTCCGGAAAAGAGGCTCGGCGGCGGCCGAGGGGCCCCGAGGGCTCCCGCCTCTGGCAAAGCCCGGAGCCCCAGCGCGGCCGGCCCTGCGCATAGGGCGCCAAGGGCAGGGGAAGAGCGGGCAGAGCTTTCGGGGCTGGGCCCTTGCCTGCGGGAGCAGGAGCCCGACGTCCACCCCTCCGGAAAAGAGGCTCGGCGGCGGCCGAGGGGCCCCGAGGGCTCCCGCCTCTGGCAAAGCCCGGAGCCCCAGCGCGGCCGGCCCTGCGGATAGGGCGCCAAGGGCAGGGGAAGAGCGGGCAGAGCTTTCGGGGCTGGGCCCTTGCCTGCGGGAGCAGGAGCCCGACGTCCGCCCCTCCGGAAAAGAGGCTCGGCGGCGGCCGAGGGGCCCCGAGGGCTCCCACCTCTGGCAAAGCCCGGAGCCCCAGCGCGGCCGGCCCTGCGGATAGGGCGCCAAGGGCAGGGGAAGAGCGGGCAGAGCTTTCGGGGCTGGGCCCTTGCCTGCGGGAGCAGGAGCCCGACGTCCGCCCCTCCGGAAAAGAGGCTCGGCGGCGGCCGAGGGGCCCCGAGGGCTCCCGCCTCTGGCAAAGCCCAGAGCCCCAGCGCGGCCGGCCCTGCGGATAGGGCGCCAAGGGCAGGGGAAGAGCGGGCAGAGCTTTCGGGGCTGGGCCCTTGCCTGCGGGAGCAGGAGCCCGACGTCCGCCCCTCCGGAAAAGAGGCTCGGCGGCGGCCGAGGGGCCCCGAGGGCTCCCGCCTCTGGCAAAGCCCAGAGCCCCAGCGCGGCCGGCCCTGCGGATAGGGCGCCAAGGGCAGGGGAAGAGCGGGCAGAGCTTTCGGGGCTGGGCCCTTGCCTGCGGGAGCAGGAGCCCGACGTCCGCCCCTCCGGAAAAGAGGCTCGGCGGCGGCCGAGGGGCCCCGAGGGCTCCCGCCTCTGGCAAAGCCCGGAGCCCCAGCGCGGCCGGCCCTGCGCATAGGGCGCCAAGGGCAGGGGAAGAGCGGGCAGAGCTTTCGGGGCTGGGCCCTTGCCTGCGGGAGCAGGAGCCCGACGTCCGCCCCTCCGGAAAAGAGGCTCGGCGGCGGCCGAGGGGCCCCGAGGGCTCCCGCCTCTGGCAAAGCCCGGAGCCCCAGCGCGGCCGGCCCTGCGCATAGGGCGCCAAGGGCAGGGGAAGAGCGGGCAGAGCTTTCGGGGCTGGGCCCTTGCCTGCGGGAGCAGGAGCCCGACGTCCGCCCCTCCGGAAAAGAGGCTCGGCGGCGGCCGAGGGGCCCCGAGGGCTCCCGCCTCTGGCAAAGCCCGGAGCCCCAGCGCGGCCGGCCCTGCGGATAGGGCGCCAAGGGCAGGGGAAGAGCGGGCAGAGCTTTCGGGGCTGGGCCCTTCCCTGCGGGAGCAGGAGCCCGACCTTCGCCCCTCCGGAAAAGAGGCTCGGCAGCGGCCGAGGGGCCCCGAGGGGCCCTGCCTCTGGCAAAGCCCGGAGCCCCAGCGCGGCCGGCCCTGCGGATAGGGCGCCAAGGGCAGGGGAAGAGGGGGCAGAGCTTTCGGGGCTGGGCCCTTGCCTGCGGGAGCAGGAGCCCGACGTCCGCCCCTCCGGAAAAGAGGCTCGGCGGCGGCCGAGGGGCCCCGAGGGCCCCTGCCTCTGGCAAAGCCCGGAGCCCCAGCGCGGCCGGCCCTGCGGATAGGGCGCCAAGGGCAGGGGAAGAGCGGGCAGAGCTTTCGGGGCTGGGCCCTTGCCTGCGGGAGCAGGAGCCCGACGTCCGCCCCTCCGGAAAAGAGGCTCGGCGGCGGCCGAGGGGCCCCGAGGGCTCCCGCCTCTGGCAAAGCCCGGAGCCCCAGCGCGGCCGGCCCTGCGGATAGGGCGCCAAGGGCAGGGGAAGAGCGGGCAGAGCTTTCGGGGCTGGGCCCTTGCCTGCGGGAGCAGGAGTTCGACGTCTGCCCCTCCGGAAAAGAGGCTCGGCGGCGGCCGAGGGGCCCCGAGGGCTCCCGCCTCTGGCAAAGCCCGGAGCCCCAGCGCGGCCGGCCCTGCGCATAGGGCGCCAAGGGCAGGGGAAGAGCGGGCAGAGCTTTCGGGGCTGGGCCCTTGCCTGCGGGAGCAGGAGCCCGACGTCCGCCCCTCCGGAAAAGAGGCTCGGCGGCGGCCGAGGGGCCCCGAGGGCTCCCGCCTCTGGCAAAGCCCGGAGCCCCAGCGCGGCCGGCCCTGCGGATAGGGCGCCAAGGGCAGGGGAAGAGCGGGCAGAGCTTTCGGGGCTGGGCCCTTGCCTGCGGGAGCAGGAGCCCGACGTCCGCCCCTCCGGAAAAGAGGCTCGGCGGCGGCCGAGGGGCCCCGAGGGCTCCCGCCTCTGGCAAAGCCCGGAGCCCCAGCGCGGCCGGCCCTGCGGATAGGGCGCCAAGGGCAGGGGAAGAGCGGGCAGAGCTTTCGGGGCTGGGCCCTTGCCTGCGGGAGCAGGAGCCCGACGTCCGCCCCTCCGGAAAAGAGGCTCGGCGGCGGCCGAGGGGCCCCGAGGGCTCCCGCCTCTGGCAAAGCCCGGAGCCCCAGCGCGGCCGGCCCTGCGCATAGGGCGCCAAGGGCAGGGGAAGAGCGGGCAGAGCTTTCGGGGCTGGGCCCTTGCCTGCGGGAGCAGGAGCCCGACGTCCGCCCCTCCGGAAAAGAGGCTTGGCGGCGGCCGAGGGGCCCCGAGGGCTCCCGCCTCTGGCAAAGCCCGGAGCCCCAGCGCGGCCGGCCCTGCGGATAGGGCGCCAAGGGCAGGGGAAGAGCGGGCAGAGCTTTCGGGGCTGGGCCCTTGCCTGCGGGAGCAGGAGCCCGACGTCCGCCCCTCCGGAAAAGAGGCTCGGCGGCGGCCGAGGGGCCCCGAGGGCTCCCGCCTCTGGCAAAGCCCGGAGCCCCAGCGCGGCCGGCCCTGCGGATAGGGCGCCAAGGGCAGGGGAAGAGCGGGCAGAGCTTTCGGGGCTGGGCCCTTGCCTGCGGGAGCAGGAGCCCGACCTTCGACCCTCCGGAAAAGAGGCTCGGCGGCGGCCGAGGGGCCCCGAGGGCTCCCGCCTCTGGCAAAGCCCGGAGCCCCAGCGTGGCCGGCCCTGCGGATAGGGCGCCAAGGGCAGGGGAAGAGCGGGCAGAGCTTTCGGGGCTGGGCCCTTGCCTGCGGGAGCAGGAGCCCGACGTCCGCCCCTCCGGAAAAGAGGCTCGGCGGCGGCCGAGGGGCCCCGAGGGCTCCCGCCTCTGGCAAAGCCCGGAGCCCCAGCGCGGCCGGCCCTGCGGATAGGGCGCCAAGGGCAGGGGAAGAGCGGGCAGAGCTTTCGGGGCTGGGCCCTTGCCTGCGGGAGCAGGAGCCCGACGTCCACCCCTCCGGAAAAGAGGCTCGGCGGCGGCCGAGGGGCCCCGAGGGCTCCCGCCTCTGGCAAAGCCCGGAGCCCCAGCGCGGCCGGCCCTGCGGATAGGGCGCCAAGGGCAGGGGAAGAGCGGGCAGAGCTTTCGGGGCTGGGCCCTTGCCTGCGGGAGCAGGAGCCCGACGTCCGCCCCTCCGGAAAAGAGGCTCGGCAGCGGCCGAGGGGCCCCGAGGGCCCCTGCCTCTGGCAAAGCCCGGAGCCCCAGCGCGGCCGGCCCTGCGGATAGGGCGCCAAGGGCAGGGGAAGAGCGGGCAGAGCTTTCGGGGCTGGGCCCTTGCCTGCGGGAGCAGGAGCCCGACCTTCGCCCCTCCGGAAAAGAGGCTCGGCGGCGGCCGAGGGGCCCCGAGGGCTCCCGCCTCTGGCAAAGCCCGGAGCCCCAGCGCGGCCGGCCCTGCGGATAGGGCGCCAAGGGCAGGGGAAGAGCGGGCAGAGCTTTCGGGGCTGGGCCCTTGCCTGCGGGAGCAGGAGCCCGACGTCCGCCCCTCCGGAAAAGAGGCTCGGCGGCGGCCGAGGGGCCCCGAGGGCTCCCGCCTCTGGCAAAGCCCGGAGCCCCAGCGCGGCCGGCCCTGCGCATAGGGCGCCAAGGGCAGGGGAAGAGCGGGCAGAGCTTTCGGGGCTGGGCCCTTGCCTGCGGGAGCAGGAGCCCGACCTTCGCCCCTCCGGAAAAGAGGCTCGGCGGCGGCCGAGGGGCCCCGAGGGCTCCCGCCTCTGGCAAAGCCCGGAGCCCCAGCGCGGCTGGCCCTGTGCATAGGGCGCCAAGGGCAGGGGAAGAGCGGGCAGAGCTTTCGGGGCTGGGCCCTTGCCTGCGGGAGCAGGAGCCCGACGTCCGCCCCTCCGGAAAAGAGGCTCGGCGGCGGCCGAGGGGCCCCGAGGGCTCCCGCCTCTGGCAAAGCCCGGAGCCCCAGCGCGGCCGGCCCTGCGGATAGGGCGCCAAGGGCAGGGGAAGAGCGGGCAGAGCTTTCGGGGCTGGGCCCTTGCCTGCGGGAGCAGGAGCCCGACGTCCGCCCCTCCGGAAAAGAGGCTCGGCGGCGGCCGAGGGGCCCCGAGGGCTCCCGCCTCTGGCAAAGCCCGGAGCCCCAGCGCGGCCGGCCCTGCGGATAGGGCGCCAAGGGCAGGGGAAGAGCGGGCAGAGCTTTCGGGGCTGGGCCCTTGCCTGCGGGAGCAGGAGCCCGACGTCCGCCCCTCCGGAAAAGAGGCTTGGCGGCGGCCGAGGGGCCCCGAGGGCTCCCGCCTCTGGCAAAGCCCGGAGCCCCAGCGCGGCCGGCCCTGCGGATAGGGCGCCAAGGGCAGGGGAAGAGCGGGCAGAGCTTTCGGGGCTGGGCCCTTGCCTGCGGGAGCAGGAGCCCGACGTCCGCCCCTCCGGAAAAGAGGCTCGGCGGCGGCCGAGGGGCCCCGAGGGCTCCCGCCTCTGGCAAAGCCCGGAGCCCCAGCGCGGCCGGCCCTGCGCATAGGGCGCCAAGGGCAGGGGAAGAGCGGGCAGAGCTTTCGGGGCTGGGCCCTTGCCTGCGGGAGCAGGAGCCCGACCTTCGCCCCTCCGGAAAAGAGGCTCGGCGGCGGCCGAGGGGCCCCGAGGGCTCCCGCCTCTGGCAAAGCCCGGAGCCCCAGCGCGGCCGGCCCTGCGGATAGGGCGCCAAGGGCAGGGGAAGAGCGGGCAGAGCTTTCGGGGCTGGGCCCTTGCCTGCGGGAGCAGGAGCCCGACGTCCGCCCCTCCGGAAAAGAGGCTCGGCGGCGGCCGAGGGGCCCCGAGGGCTCCCGCCTCTGGCAAAGCCCGGAGCCCCAGCGCGGCCGGCCCTGCGGATAGGGCGCCAAGGGCAGGGGAAGAGCGGGCAGAGCTTTCGGGGCTGGGCCCTTGCCTGCGGGAGCAGGAGCCCGACGTCCGCCCCTCCGGAAAAGAGGCTCGGCGGCGGCCGAGGGGCCCCGAGGGCTCCCGCCTCTGGCAAAGCCCGGAGCCCCAGCGCGGCCGGCCCTGCGGATAGGGCGCCAAGGGCAGGGGAAGAGCGGGCAGAGCTTTCGGGGCTGGGCCCTTGCCTGCGGGAGCAGGAGCCCGACGTCCGCCCCTCCGGAAAAGAGGCTCGGCGGCGGCCGAGGGGCCCCGAGGGCTCCCGCCTCTGGCAAAGCCCGGAGCCCCAGCGCGGCCGGCCCTGCGCATAGGGCGCCAAGGGCAGGGGAAGAGCGGGCAGAGCTTTCGGGGCTGGGCCCTTGCCTGCGGGAGCAGGAGCCCGACCTTCGCCCCTCCGGAAAAGAGGCTCGGCGGCGGCCGAGGGGCCCCGAGGGCTCCCGCCTCTGGCAAAGCCCGGAGCCCCAGCGCGGCCGGCCCTGCGGATAGGGCGCCAAGGGCAGGGGAAGAGCGGGCAGAGCTTTCGGGGCTGGGCCCTTGCCTGCGGGAGCAGGAGCCCGACCTTCGCCCCTCCGGAAAAGAGGCTCGGCGGCGGCCGAGGGGCCCCGAGGGCTCCCGCCTCTGGCAAAGCCCGGAGCCCCAGCGCGGCCGGCCCTGCGGATAGGGCGCCAAGGGCAGGGGAAGAGCGGGCAGAGCTTTCGGGGCTGGGCCCTTGCCTGCGGGAGCAGGAGCCCGACGTCCGCCCCTCCGGAAAAGAGGCTCGGCGGCGGCCGAGGGGCCCCGAGGGCTCCCGCCTCTGGCAAAGCCCGGAGCCCCAGCGCGGCCGGCCCTGCGCATAGGACGCCAAGGGCAGGGGAAGAGTGGGCAGAGCTTTCGGGGCTGGGCCCTTCCCTGCGGGAGCAGGAGCCCGACCTTCGCCCCTCCGGAAAAGAGGCTCGGCAGCGGCCGAGGGGCCCCAAGGGCTCCTGCCTCTGGCAAAGCCCGGAGCCCCAGCGCGGCCGGCCCTGCGGATAGGGCGCCAAGGGCAGGGGAAGAGCGGGCAGAGCTTTCGGGGCTGGGCCCTTGCCTGCGGGAGCAGGAGCCCGACGTCCGCCCCTCCGGAAAAGAGGCTCGGCGGCGGCCGAGGGGCCCCGAGGGCTCCCGCCTCTGGCAAAGCCCGGAGCCCCAGCGCGGCCGGCCCTGCGCATAGGGCGCCAAGGGCAGGGGAAGAGCGGGCAGAGCTTTCGGGGCTGGGCCCTTGCCTGCGGGAGCAGGAGCCCGACCTTCGCCCCTCCGGAAAAGAGGCTCGGCGGCGGCCGAGGGGCCCCGAGGGCTCCCGCCTCTGGCAAAGCCCGGAGCCCCAGCGCGGCCGGCCCTGCGGATAGGGCGCCAAGGGCAGGGGAAGAGCGGGCAGAGCTTTCGGGGCTGGGTCCTTGCCTGAGGGAGCAGGAGCCCGACGTCCGCCCCTCCGGAAAAGAGGCTCGGCGGCGGCCGAGGGGCCCCGAGGGCTCCCGCCTCTGGCAAAGCCCGGAGCCCCAGCGCGGCCGGCCCTGCGGATAGGGCGCCAAGGGCAGGGGAAGAGCGGGCAGAGCTTTCGGGGCTGGGCCCTTGCCTGAGGGAGCAGGAGCCCGACGTCCGCCCCTCCGGAAAAGAGGCTCGGCGGCGGCCGAGGGGCCCCGAGGGCTCCCGCCTCTGGCAAAGCCCGGAGCCCCAGCGCGGCCGGCCCTGCGCATAGGGCGCCAAGGGCAGGGGAAGAGCGGGCAGAGCTTTCGGGGCTGGGCCCTTGCCTGCGGGAGCAGGAGCCCGACCTTCGCCCCTCCGGAAAAGAGGCTCGGCGGCGGCCGAGGGGCCCCGAGGGCTCCCGCCTCTGGCAAAGCCCGGAGCCCCAGCGCGGCCGGCCCTGCGCATAGGGCGCCAAGGGCAGGGGAAGAGCGGGCAGAGCTTTCGGGGCTGGGCCCTTGCCTGCGGGAGCAGGAGCCCGACGTCCACCCCTCCGGAAAAGAGGCTCGGCGGCGGCCGAGGGGCCCCGAGGGCTCCCGCCTCTGGCAAAGCCCGGAGCCCCAGCGCGGCCGGCCCTGCGGATAGGGCGCCAAGGGCAGGGGAAGAGCGGGCAGAGCTTTCGGGGCTGGGCCCTTGCCTGCGGGAGCAGGAGCCCGACGTCCGCCCCTCCGGAAAAGAGGCTCGGCGGCGGCCGAGGGGCCCCGAGGGCTCCCACCTCTGGCAAAGCCCGGAGCCCCAGCGCGGCCGGCCCTGCGGATAGGGCGCCAAGGGCAGGGGAAGAGCGGGCAGAGCTTTCGGGGCTGGGCCCTTGCCTGCGGGAGCAGGAGCCCGACGTCCGCCCCTCCGGAAAAGAGGCTCGGCGGCGGCCGAGGGGCCCCGAGGGCTCCCGCCTCTGGCAAAGCCCAGAGCCCCAGCGCGGCCGGCCCTGCGGATAGGGCGCCAAGGGCAGGGGAAGAGCGGGCAGAGCTTTCGGGGCTGGGCCCTTGCCTGCGGGAGCAGGAGCCCGACGTCCGCCCCTCCGGAAAAGAGGCTCGGCGGCGGCCGAGGGGCCCCGAGGGCTCCCGCCTCTGGCAAAGCCCGGAGCCCCAGCGCGGCCGGCCCTGCGCATAGGGCGCCAAGGGCAGGGGAAGAGCGGGCAGAGCTTTCGGGGCTGGGCCCTTGCCTGCGGGAGCAGGAGCCCGACGTCCGCCCCTCCGGAAAAGAGGCTCGGCGGCGGCCGAGGGGCCCCGAGGGCTCCCGCCTCTGGCAAAGCCCGGAGCCCCAGCGCGGCCGGCCCTGCGCATAGGGCGCCAAGGGCAGGGGAAGAGCGGGCAGAGCTTTCGGGGCTGGGCCCTTGCCTGCGGGAGCAGGAGCCCGACGTCCGCCCCTCCGGAAAAGAGGCTCGGCGGCGGCCGAGGGGCCCCGAGGGCTCCCGCCTCTGGCAAAGCCCGGAGCCCCAGCGCGGCCGGCCCTGCGGATAGGGCGCCAAGGGCAGGGGAAGAGCGGGCAGAGCTTTCGGGGCTGGGCCCTTCCCTGCGGGAGCAGGAGCCCGACCTTCGCCCCTCCGGAAAAGAGGCTCGGCAGCGGCCGAGGGGCCCCGAGGGGCCCTGCCTCTGGCAAAGCCCGGAGCCCCAGCGCGGCCGGCCCTGCGGATAGGGCGCCAAGGGCAGGGGAAGAGGGGGCAGAGCTTTCGGGGCTGGGCCCTTGCCTGCGGGAGCAGGAGCCCGACGTCCGCCCCTCCGGAAAAGAGGCTCGGCGGCGGCCGAGGGGCCCCGAGGGCCCCTGCCTCTGGCAAAGCCCGGAGCCCCAGCGCGGCCGGCCCTGCGGATAGGGCGCCAAGGGCAGGGGAAGAGCGGGCAGAGCTTTCGGGGCTGGGCCCTTGCCTGCGGGAGCAGGAGCCCGACCTTCGCCCCTCCGGAAAAGAGGCTCGGCGGCGGCCGAGGGGCCCCGAGGGCTCCCGCCTCTGGCAAAGCCCGGAGCCCCAGCGCGGCCGGCCCTGCGGATAGGGCGCCAAGGGCAGGGGAAGAGCGGGCAGAGCTTTCGGGGCTGGGCCCTTGCCTGCGGGAGCAGGAGTTCGACGTCTGCCCCTCCGGAAAAGAGGCTCGGCGGCGGCCGAGGGGCCCCGAGGGCTCCCGCCTCTGGCAAAGCCCGGAGCCCCAGCGCGGCCGGCCCTGCGCATAGGGCGCCAAGGGCAGGGGAAGAGCGGGCAGAGCTTTCGGGGCTGGGCCCTTGCCTGCGGGAGCAGGAGCCCGACGTCCGCCCCTCCGGAAAAGAGGCTCGGCGGCGGCCGAGGGGCCCCGAGGGCTCCCGCCTCTGGCAAAGCCCGGAGCCCCAGCGCGGCCGGCCCTGCGCATAGGGCGCCAAGGGCAGGGGAAGAGCGGGCAGAGCTTTCGGGGCTGGGCCCTTGCCTGCGGGAGCAGGAGCCCGACGTCCGCCCCTCCGGAAAAGAGGCTCGGCGGCGGCCGAGGGGCCCCGAGGGCTCCCGCCTCTGGCAAAGCCCGGAGCCCCAGCGCGGCCGGCCCTGCGGATAGGGCGCCAAGGGCAGGGGAAGAGCGGGCAGAGCTTTCGGGGCTGGGCCCTTGCCTGCGGGAGCAGGAGCCCGACGTCCGCCCCTCCGGAAAAGAGGCTCGGCGGCGGCCGAGGGGCCCCGAGGGCTCCCGCCTCTGGCAAAGCCCGGAGCCCCAGCGCGGCCGGCCCTGCGCATAGGGCGCCAAGGGCAGGGGAAGAGCGGGCAGAGCTTTCGGGGCTGGGCCCTTGCCTGCGGGAGCAGGAGCCCGACGTCCGCCCCTCCGGAAAAGAGGCTTGGCGGCGGCCGAGGGGCCCCGAGGGCTCCCGCCTCTGGCAAAGCCCGGAGCCCCAGCGCGGCCGGCCCTGCGGATAGGGCGCCAAGGGCAGGGGAAGAGCGGGCAGAGCTTTCGGGGCTGGGCCCTTGCCTGCGGGAGCAGGAGCCCGACGTCCGCCCCTCCGGAAAAGAGGCTCGGCGGCGGCCGAGGGGCCCCGAGGGCTCCCGCCTCTGGCAAAGCCCGGAGCCCCAGCGCGGCCGGCCCTGCGGATAGGGCGCCAAGGGCAGGGGAAGAGCGGGCAGAGCTTTCGGGGCTGGGCCCTTGCCTGCGGGAGCAGGAGCCCGACCTTCGCCCCTCCGGAAAAGAGGCTCGGCGGCGGCCGAGGGGCCCCGAGGGCTCCCGCCTCTGGCAAAGCCCGGAGCCCCAGCGTGGCCGGCCCTGCGGATAGGGCGCCAAGGGCAGGGGAAGAGCGGGCAGAGCTTTCGGGGCTGGGCCCTTGCCTGCGGGAGCAGGAGCCCGACGTCCGCCCCTCCGGAAAAGAGGCTCGGCGGCGGCCGAGGGGCCCCGAGGGCTCCCGCCTCTGGCAAAGCCCGGAGCCCCAGCGCGGCCGGCCCTGCGCATAGGGCGCCAAGGGCAGGGGAAGAGCGGGCAGAGCTTTCGGGGCTGGGCCCTTGCCTGCGGGAGCAGGAGCCCGACGTCCACCCCTCCGGAAAAGAGGCTCGGCGGCGGCCGAGGGGCCCCGAGGGCTCCCGCCTCTGGCAAAGCCCGGAGCCCCAGCGCGGCCGGCCCTGCGGATAGGGCGCCAAGGGCAGGGGAAGAGCGGGCAGAGCTTTCGGGGCTGGGCCCTTGCCTGCGGGAGCAGGAGCCCGACGTCCGCCCCTCCGGAAAAGAGGCTCGGCAGCGGCCGAGGGGCCCCGAGGGCCCCTGCCTCTGGCAAAGCCCGGAGCCCCAGCGCGGCCGGCCCTGCGGATAGGGCGCCAAGGGCAGGGGAAGAGCGGGCAGAGCTTTCGGGGCTGGGCCCTTGCCTGCGGGAGCAGGAGCCCGACCTTCGCCCCTCCGGAAAAGAGGCTCGGCGGCGGCCGAGGGGCCCCGAGGGCTCCCGCCTCTGGCAAAGCCCGGAGCCCCAGCGCGGCCGGCCCTGCGGATAGGGCGCCAAGGGCAGGGGAAGAGCGGGCAGAGCTTTCGGGGCTGGGCCCTTGCCTGCGGGAGCAGGAGCCCGACGTCCGCCCCTCCGGAAAAGAGGCTCGGCGGCGGCCGAGGGGCCCCGAGGGCTCCCGCCTCTGGCAAAGCCCGGAGCCCCAGCGCGGCCGGCCCTGCGGATAGGGCGCCAAGGGCAGGGGAAGAGCGGGCAGAGCTTTCGGGGCTGGGCCCTTGCCTGCGGGAGCAGGAGCCCGACCTTCGCCCCTCCGGAAAAGAGGCTCGGCGGCGGCCGAGGGGCCCCGAGGGCTCCCGCCTCTGGCAAAGCCCGGAGCCCCAGCGCGGCCGGCCCTGCGGATAGGGCGCCAAGGGCAGGGGAAGAGCGGGCAGAGCTTTCGGGGCTGGGCCCTTGCCTGCGGGAGCAGGAGCCCGACGTCCGCCCCTCCGGAAAAGAGGCTCGGCGGCGGCCGAGGGGCCCCGAGGGCTCCCGCCTCTGGCAAAGCCCGGAGCCCCAGCGCGGCCGGCCCTGCGGATAGGGCGCCAAGGGCAGGGGAAGAGCGGGCAGAGCTTTCGGGGCTGGGCCCTTGCCTGCGGGAGCAGGAGCCCGACGTCCGCCCCTCCGGAAAAGAGGCTTGGCGGCGGCCGAGGGGCCCCGAGGGCTCCCGCCTCTGGCAAAGCCCGGAGCCCCAGCGCGGCCGGCCCTGCGGATAGGGCGCCAAGGGCAGGGGAAGAGCGGGCAGAGCTTTCGGGGCTGGGCCCTTGCCTGCGGGAGCAGGAGCCCGACGTCCGCCCCTCCGGAAAAGAGGCTCGGCGGCGGCCGAGGGGCCCCGAGGGCTCCCGCCTCTGGCAAAGCCCGGAGCCCCAGCGCGGCCGGCCCTGCGCATAGGGCGCCAAGGGCAGGGGAAGAGCGGGCAGAGCTTTCGGGGCTGGGCCCTTGCCTGCGGGAGCAGGAGCCCGACGTCCGCCCCTCCGGAAAAGAGGCTCGGCGGCGGCCGAGGGGCCCCGAGGGCTCCCGCCTCTGGCAAAGCCCAGAGCCCCAGCGCGGCCGGCCCTGCGGATAGGGCGCCAAGGGCAGGGGAAGAGCGGGCAGAGCTTTCGGGGCTGGGCCCTTGCCTGCGGGAGCAGGAGCCCGACGTCCGCCCCTCCGGAAAAGAGGCTCGGCGGCGGCCGAGGGGCCCCGAGGGCTCCCGCCTCTGGCAAAGCCCGGAGCCCCAGCGCGGCCGGCCCTGCGGATAGGGCGCCAAGGGCAGGGGAAGAGCGGGCAGAGCTTTCGGGGCTGGGCCCTTGCCTGCGGGAGCAGGAGCCCGACGTCCGCCCCTCCGGAAAAGAGGCTCGGCGGCGGCCGAGGGGCCCCGAGGGCTCCCGCCTCTGGCAAAGCCCGGAGCCCCAGCGCGGCCGGCCCTGCGGATAGGGCGCCAAGGGCAGGGGAAGAGCGGGCAGAGCTTTCGGGGCTGGGCCCTTGCCTGCGGGAGCAGGAGCCCGACGTCCGCCCCTCCGGAAAAGAGGCTCGGCGGCGGCCGAGGGGCCCCGAGGGCTCCCGCCTCTGGCAAAGCCCGGAGCCCCAGCGCGGCCGGCCCTGCGGATAGGGCGCCAAGGGCAGGGGAAGAGCGGGCAGAGCTTTCGGGGCTGGGCCCTTGCCTGCGGGAGCAGGAGCCCGACGTCCGCCCCTCCGGAAAAGAGGCTCGGCGGCGGCCGAGGGGCCCCGAGGGCTCCCGCCTCTGGCAAAGCCCGGAGCCCCAGCGCGGCCGGCCCTGCGGATAGGGCGCCAAGGGCAGGGGAAGAGCGGGCAGAGCTTTCGGGGCTGGGCCCTTGCCTGCGGGAGCAGGAGCCCGACGTCCGCCCCTCCGGAAAAGAGGCTCGGCGGCGGCCGAGGGGCCCCGAGGGCTCCCGCCTCTGGCAAAGCCCGGAGCCCCAGCGCGGCCGGCCCTGCGGATAGGGCGCCAAGGGCAGGGGAAGAGCGGGCAGAGCTTTCGGGGCTGGGCCCTTGCCTGCGGGAGCAGGAGCCCGACGTCCGCCCCTCCGGAAAAGAGGCTTGGCGGCGGCCGAGGGGCCCCGAGGGCTCCCGCCTCTGGCAAAGCCCGGAGCCCCAGCGCGGCCGGCCCTGCGGATAGGGCGCCAAGGGCAGGGGAAGAGCGGGCAGAGCTTTCGGGGCTGGGCCCTTGCCTGCGGGAGCAGGAGCCCGACGTCCGCCCCTCCGGAAAAGAGGCTCGGCGGCGGCCGAGGGGCCCCGAGGGCTCCCGCCTCTGGCAAAGCCCGGAGCCCCAGCGCGGCCGGCCCTGCGGATAGGGCGCCAAGGGCAGGGGAAGAGCGGGCAGAGCTTTCGGGGCTGGGCCCTTGCCTGCGGGAGCAGGAGCCCGACGTCCGCCCCTCCGGAAAAGAGGCTCGGCGGCGGCCGAGGGGCCCCGAGGGCTCCCGCCTCTGGCAAAGCCCGGAGCCCCAGCGCGGCCGGCCCTGCGGATAGGGCGCCAAGGGCAGGGGAAGAGCGGGCAGAGCTTTCGGGGCTGGGCCCTTGCCTGCGGGAGCAGGAGCCCGACGTCCGCCCCTCCGGAAAAGAGGCTCGGCGGCGGCCGAGGGGCCCCGAGGGCTCCCGCCTCTGGCAAAGCCCGGAGCCCCAGCGCGGCCGGCCCTGCGGATAGGGCGCCAAGGGCAGGGGAAGAGCGGGCAGAGCTTTCGGGGCTGGGCCCTTGCCTGCGGGAGCAGGAGCCCGACGTCCGCCCCTCCGGAAAAGAGGCTCGGCGGCGGCCGAGGGGCCCCGAGGGCTCCCGCCTCTGGCAAAGCCCGGAGCCCCAGCGCGGCCGGCCCTGCGCATAGGGCGCCAAGGGCAGGGGAAGAGCGGGCAGAGCTTTCGGGGCTGGGCCCTTGCCTGCGGGAGCAGGAGCCCGACCTTCGCCCCTCCGGAAAAGAGGCTCGGCGGCGGCCGAGGGGCCCCGAGGGCTCCCGCCTCTGGCAAAGCCCGGAGCCCCAGCGCGGCCGGCCCTGCGGATAGGGCGCCAAGGGCAGGGGAAGAGCGGGCAGAGCTTTCGGGGCTGGGCCCTTGCCTGCGGGAGCAGGAGCCCGACGTCCGCCCCTCCGGAAAAGAGGCTCGGCGGCGGCCGAGGGGCCCCGAGGGCTCCCGCCTCTGGCAAAGCCCGGAGCCCCAGCGCGGCCGGCCCTGCGGATAGGGCGCCAAGGGCAGGGGAAGAGCGGGCAGAGCTTTCGGGGCTGGGCCCTTGCCTGCGGGAGCAGGAGCCCGACGTCCGCCCCTCCGGAAAAGAGGCTCGGCGGCGGCCGAGGGGCCCCGAGGGCTCCCGCCTCTGGCAAAGCCCGGAGCCCCAGCGCGGCCGGCCCTGCGGATAGGGCGCCAAGGGCAGGGGAAGAGCGGGCAGAGCTTTCGGGGCTGGGCCCTTGCCTGCGGGAGCAGGAGCCCGACGTCCGCCCCTCCGGAAAAGAGGCTCGGCGGCGGCCGAGGGGCCCCGAGGGCTCCCGCCTCTGGCAAAGCCCGGAGCCCCAGCGCGGCCGGCCCTGCGGATAGGGCGCCAAGGGCAGGGGAAGAGCGGGCAGAGCTTTCGGGGCTGGGCCCTTGCCTGCGGGAGCAGGAGCCCGACGTCCGCCCCTCCGGAAAAGAGGCTTGGCGGCGGCCGAGGGGCCCCGAGGGCTCCCGCCTCTGGCAAAGCCCGGAGCCCCAGCGCGGCCGGCCCTGCGGATAGGGCGCCAAGGGCAGGGGAAGAGCGGGCAGAGCTTTCGGGGCTGGGCCCTTGCCTGCGGGAGCAGGAGCCCGACGTCCGCCCCTCCGGAAAAGAGGCTCGGCGGCGGCCGAGGGGCCCCGAGGGCTCCCGCCTCTGGCAAAGCCCGGAGCCCCAGCGCGGCCGGCCCTGCGCATAGGGCGCCAAGGGCAGGGGAAGAGCGGGCAGAGCTTTCGGGGCTGGGCCCTTGCCTGCGGGAGCAGGAGCCCGACCTTCGCCCCTCCGGAAAAGAGGCTCGGCGGCGGCCGAGGGGCCCCGAGGGCTCCCGCCTCTGGCAAAGCCCGGAGCCCCAGCGCGGCCGGCCCTGCGGATAGGGCGCCAAGGGCAGGGGAAGAGCGGGCAGAGCTTTCGGGGCTGGGCCCTTGCCTGCGGGAGCAGGAGCCCGACGTCCGCCCCTCCGGAAAAGAGGCTCGGCGGCGGCCGAGGGGCCCCGAGGGCTCCCGCCTCTGGCAAAGCCCGGAGCCCCAGCGCGGCCGGCCCTGCGGATAGGGCGCCAAGGGCAGGGGAAGAGCGGGCAGAGCTTTCGGGGCTGGGCCCTTGCCTGCGGGAGCAGGAGCCCGACGTCCGCCCCTCCGGAAAAGAGGCTTGGCGGCGGCCGAGGGGCCCCGAGGGCTCCCGCCTCTGGCAAAGCCCGGAGCCCCAGCGCGGCCGGCCCTGCGGATAGGGCGCCAAGGGCAGGGGAAGAGCGGGCAGAGCTTTCGGGGCTGGGCCCTTGCCTGCGGGAGCAGGAGCCCGACGTCCGCCCCTCCGGAAAAGAGGCTCGGCGGCGGCCGAGGGGCCCCGAGGGCTCCCGCCTCTGGCAAAGCCCGGAGCCCCAGCGCGGCCGGCCCTGCGCATAGGGCGCCAAGGGCAGGGGAAGAGCGGGCAGAGCTTTCGGGGCTGGGCCCTTGCCTGCGGGAGCAGGAGCCCGACCTTCGCCCCTCCGGAAAAGAGGCTCGGCGGCGGCCGAGGGGCCCCGAGGGCTCCCGCCTCTGGCAAAGCCCGGAGCCCCAGCGCGGCCGGCCCTGCGGATAGGGCGCCAAGGGCAGGGGAAGAGCGGGCAGAGCTTTCGGGGCTGGGCCCTTGCCTGCGGGAGCAGGAGCCCGACGTCCGCCCCTCCGGAAAAGAGGCTCGGCGGCGGCCGAGGGGCCCCGAGGGCTCCCGCCTCTGGCAAAGCCCGGAGCCCCAGCGCGGCCGGCCCTGCGGATAGGGCGCCAAGGGCAGGGGAAGAGCGGGCAGAGCTTTCGGGGCTGGGCCCTTGCCTGCGGGAGCAGGAGCCCGACGTCCGCCCCTCCGGAAAAGAGGCTCGGCGGCGGCCGAGGGGCCCCGAGGGCTCCCGCCTCTGGCAAAGCCCGGAGCCCCAGCGCGGCCGGCCCTGCGCATAGGGCGCCAAGGGCAGGGGAAGAGCGGGCAGAGCTTTCGGGGCTGGGCCCTTGCCTGCGGGAGCAGGAGCCCGACCTTCGCCCCTCCGGAAAAGAGGCTCGGCGGCGGCCGAGGGGCCCCGAGGGCTCCCGCCTCTGGCAAAGCCCGGAGCCCCAGCGCGGCCGGCCCTGCGGATAGGGCGCCAAGGGCAGGGGAAGAGCGGGCAGAGCTTTCGGGGCTGGGCCCTTGCCTGCGGGAGCAGGAGCCCGACGTCCGCCCCTCCGGAAAAGAGGCTCGGCGGCGGCCGAGGGGCCCCGAGGGCTCCCGCCTCTGGCAAAGCCCGGAGCCCCAGCGCGGCCGGCCCTGCGGATAGGGCGCCAAGGGCAGGGGAAGAGCGGGCAGAGCTTTCGGGGCTGGGCCCTTGCCTGCGGGAGCAGGAGCCCGACGTCCGCCCCTCCGGAAAAGAGGCTCGGCGGCGGCCGAGGGGCCCCGAGGGCTCCCGCCTCTGGCAAAGCCCGGAGCCCCAGCGCGGCCGGCCCTGCGGATAGGGCGCCAAGGGCAGGGGAAGAGCGGGCAGAGCTTTCGGGGCTGGGCCCTTGCCTGCGGGAGCAGGAGCCCGACCTTCGCCCCTCCGGAAAAGAGGCTCGGCGGCGGCCGAGGGGCCCCGAGGGCTCCCGCCTCTGGCAAAGCCCGGAGCCCCAGCGCGGCCGGCCCTGCGGATAGGGCGCCAAGGGCAGGGGAAGAGCGGGCAGAGCTTTCGGGGCTGGGCCCTTGCCTGCGGGAGCAGGAGCCCGACCTTCGCCCCTCCGGAAAAGAGGCTCGGCGGCGGCCGAGGGGCCCCGAGGGCTCCCGCCTCTGGCAAAGCCCGGAGCCCCAGCGCGGCCGGCCCTGCGCATAGGGCGCCAAGGGCAGGGGAAGAGCGGGCAGAGCTTTCGGGGCTGGGCCCTTGCCTGCGGGAGCAGGAGCCCGACGTCCGCCCCTCCGGAAAAGAGGCTCGGCGGCAGCCGAGGGGCCCCGAGGGCTCCCGCCTCTGGCAAAGCCCGGAGCCCCAGCGCGGCCGGCCCTGCGCATAGGGCGCCAAGGGCAGGGGAAGAGCGGGCAGAGCTTTCGGGGCTGGGCCCTTGCCTGCGGGAGCAGGAGCCCGACGTCCGCCCCTCCGGAAAAGAGGCTCGGCGGCGGCCGAGGGGCCCCGAGGGCTCCCGCCTCTGGCAAAGCCCGGAGCCCCAGCGCGGCCGGCCCTGCGGATAGGGCGCCAAGGGCAGGGGAAGAGCGGGCAGAGCTTTCGGGGCTGGGCCCTTGCCTGCGGGAGCAGGAGCCCGACGTCCACCCCTCCGGAAAAGAGGCTCGGCAGCGGCCGAGGGGCCCCGAGGGCCCCAGCCTCTGGCAAAGCCCGGAGCCCCAGCGCGGCCGGCCCTGCGGATAGGGCGCCAAGGGCAGGGGAAGAGCGGGCAGAGCTTTCGGGGCTGGGCCCTTGCCTGCGGGAGCAGGAGCCCGACCTTCGCCCCTCCGGAAAAGAGGATCGGCGGCGGCCCAGGGGCCCCGAGGGCTCCCGCCTCTGGCAAAGCCCGGAGCCCCAGCGCGGCCGGCCCTGCGGATAGGGCGCCAAGGGCAGGGGAAGAGCGGGCAGAGCTTTCGGGGCTGGGCCCTTGCCTGCGGGAGCAGGAGTTCGACGTCCGCCCCTCCGGAAAAGAGGCTCGGCGGCGGCCGAGGGGCCCCGAGGGCTCCCGCCTCTGGCAAAGCCCGGAGCCCCAGCGCGGCCGGCCCTGCGGATAGGGCGCCAAGGGCAGGGGAAGAGCGGGCAGAGCTTTCGGGGCTGGGCCCTTGCCTGCGGGAGCAGGAGCCCGACCTTCGCCCCTCCGGAAAAGAGGCTCGGCGGCGGCCGAGGGGCCCCGAGGGCTCCCGCCTCTGGCAAAGCCCGGAGCCCCAGCGCGGCTGGCCCTGCGGATAGGGCGCCAAGGGCAGGGGAAGAGCGGGCAGAGCTTTCGGGGCTGGGCCCTTGCCTGCGGGAGCAGGAGCCCGACGTCCGCCCCTCCGGAAAAGAGGCTCGGCGGCGGCCGAGGGGCCCCGAGGGCTCCCGCCTCTGGCAAAGCCCGGAGCCCCAGCACGGCCGGCCCTGCGGATAGGGCGCCAAGGGCAGGGGAAGAGCGGGCAGAGCTTTCGGGGCTGGGCCCTTGCCTGCGGGAGCAGGAGCCCGACGTCCGCCCCTCCGGAAAAGAGGCTCGGCGGCGGCCGAGGGGCCCCGAGGGCTCCCGCCTCTGGCAAAGCCCGGAGCCCCAGCGCGGCTGGCCCTGCGCATAGGGCGCCAAGGGCAGGGGAAGAGCGGGCAGAGCTTTCGGGGCTGGGCCCTTGCCTGCGGGAGCAGGAGCCCGACGTCCGCCCCTCCGGAAAAGAGGCTCGGCGGCGGCCGAGGGGCCCCGAGGGCTCCCGCCTCTGGCAAAGCCCGGAGCCCCAGCGCGGCCGGCCCTGCGGATAGGGCGCCAAGGGCAGGGGAAGAGCGGGCAGAGCTTTCGGGGCTGGGCCCTTGCCTGCGGGAGCAGGAGCCCGACGTCCGCCCCTCCGGAAAAGAGGCTCGGCGGCGGCCGAGGGGCCCCGAGGGCTCCCGCCTCTGGCAAAGCCCGGAGCCCCAGCGCGGCTGGCCCTGCGCATAGGGCGCCAAGGGCAGGGGAAGAGCGGGCAGAGCTTTCGGGGCTGGGCCCTTGCCTGCGGGAGCAGGAGCCCGACGTCCGCCCCTCCGGAAAAGAGGCTCGGCGGCGGCCGAGGGGCCCCGAGGGCTCCCGCCTCTGGCAAAGCCCGGAGCCCCAGCGCGGCCGGCCCTGCGGATAGGGCGCCAAGGGCAGGGGAAGAGCGGGCAGAGCTTTCGGGGCTGGGCCCTTGCCTGCGGGAGCAGGAGCCCGACGTCCGCCCCTCCGGAAAAGAGGCTCGGCGGCGGCCGAGGGGCCCCGAGGGCTCCCGCCTCTGGCAAAGCCCGGAGCCCCAGCGCGGCTGGCCCTGCGCATAGGGCGCCAAGGGCAGGGGAAGAGCGGGCAGAGCTTTCGGGGCTGGGCCCTTGCCTGCGGGAGCAGGAGCCCGACGTCCGCCCCTCCGGAAAAGAGGCTCGGCGGCGGCCGAGGGGCCCCGAGGGCTCCCGCCTCTGGCAAAGCCCGGAGCCCCAGCGCGGCCGGCCCTGCGGATAGGGCGCCAAGGGCAGGGGAAGAGCGGGCAGAGCTTTCGGGGCTGGGCCCTTGCCTGCGGGAGCAGGAGCCCGACGTCCGCCCCTCCGGAAAAGAGGCTCGGCGGCGGCCGAGGGGCCCCGAGGGCTCCCGCCGCTGGCAAAGCCCGGAGCCCCAGCGCGGCCGGCCCTGCGGATAGGGCGCCAAGGGCAGGGGAAGAGCGGGCAGAGCTTTCGGGGCTGGGCCCTTGCCTGCGGGAGCAGGAGCCCGACGTCCGCCCCTCCGGAAAAGAGGCTCGGCAGCGGCCGAGGGGCCCCGAGGGCCCCAGCCTCTGGCAAAGCCCGGAGCCCCAGCGCGGCCGGCCCTGCGGATAGGGCGCCAAGGGCAGGGGAAGAGCGGGCAGAGCTTTCGGGGCTGGGCCCTTGCCTGCGGGAGCAGGAGCCCGACCTTCGCCCCTCCGGAAAAGAGGCTCGGCGGCGGCCGAGGGGCCCCGAGGGCTCCCGCCTCTGGCAAAGCCCGGAGCCCCAGCGCGGCCGGCCCTGCGGATAGGGCGCCAAGGGCAGGGGAAGAGCGGGCAGAGCTTTCGGGGCTGGGCCCTTGCCTGCGGGAGCAGGAGTTCGACGTCCGCCCCTCCGGAAAAGAGGCTCGGCGGCGGCCGAGGGGCCCCGAGGGCTCCCGCCTCTGGCAAAGCCCGGAGCCCCAGCGCGGCCGGCCCTGCGGATAGGGCGCCAAGGGCAGGGGAAGAGCGGGCAGAGCTTTCGGGGCTGGGCCCTTGCCTGCGGGAGCAGGAGCCCGACCTTCGCCCCTCCGGAAAAGAGGCTCGGCGGCGGCCGAGGGGCCCCGAGGGCTCCCGCCTCTGGCAAAGCCCGGAGCCCCAGCGCGGCTGGCCCTGCGGATAGGGCGCCAAGGGCAGGGGAAGAGCGGGCAGAGCTTTCGGGGCTGGGCCCTTGCCTGCGGGAGCAGGAGCCCGACGTCCGCCCCTCCGGAAAAGAGGCTCGGCGGCGGCCGAGGGGCCCCGAGGGCTCCCGCCTCTGGCAAAGCCCGGAGCCCCAGCACGGCCGGCCCTGCGGATAGGGCGCCAAGGGCAGGGGAAGAGCGGGCAGAGCTTTCGGGGCTGGGCCCTTGCCTGCGGGAGCAGGAGCCCGACGTCCGCCCCTCCGGAAAAGAGGCTCGGCGGCGGCCGAGGGGCCCCGAGGGCTCCCGCCTCTGGCAAAGCCCGGAGCCCCAGCGCGGCTGGCCCTGCGCATAGGGCGCCAAGGGCAGGGGAAGAGCGGGCAGAGCTTTCGGGGCTGGGCCCTTGCCTGCGGGAGCAGGAGCCCGACGTCCGCCCCTCCGGAAAAGAGGCTCGGCGGCGGCCGAGGGGCCCCGAGGGCTCCCGCCTCTGGCAAAGCCCGGAGCCCCAGCGCGGCCGGCCCTGCGGATAGGGCGCCAAGGGCAGGGGAAGAGCGGGCAGAGCTTTCGGGGCTGGGCCCTTGCCTGCGGGAGCAGGAGCCCGACGTCCGCCCCTCCGGAAAAGAGGCTCGGCGGCGGCCGAGGGGCCCCGAGGGCTCCCGCCTCTGGCAAAGCCCGGAGCCCCAGCGCGGCCGGCCCTGCGGATAGGGCGCCAAGGGCAGGGGAAGAGCGGGCAGAGCTTTCGGGGCTGGGCCCTTGCCTGCGGGAGCAGGAGCCCGACGTCCGCCCCTCCGGAAAAGAGGCTTGGCGGCGGCCGAGGGGCCCCGAGGGCTCCCGCCTCTGGCAAAGCCCGGAGCCCCAGCGCGGCCGGCCCTGCGCATAGGGCGCCAAGGGCAGGGGAAGAGCGGGCAGAGCTTTCGGGGCTGGGCCCTTGCCTGCGGGAGCAGGAGCCCGACGTCCGCCCCTCCGGAAAAGAGGCTCGGCGGCGGCCAAGGGGCCCCGAGGGCTTCCGCCTCTGGCAAAGCCCGGAGCCCCAGCGCGGCCGGCCCTGCGCATAGGGCGCCAAGGGCAGGGGAAGAGCGGGCAGAGCTTTCGGGGCTGGGCCCTTGCCTGCGGGAGCAGGAGCCCGACGTCCGCCCCTCCGGAAAAGAGGCTCGGCGGCGGCCGAGGGGCCCCGAGGGCTCCCGCCTCTGGCAAAGCCCGGAGCCCCAGCGCGGCCGGCCCTGCGCATAGGGCGCCAAGGGCAGGGGAAGAGCGGGCAGAGCTTTCGGGGCTGGGCCCTTGCCTGCGGGAGCAGGAGCCCGACCTTCGCCCCTCCGGAAAAGAGGCTCGGCGGCGGCCGAGGGGCCCCGAGGGCTCCCGCCTCTGGCAAAGCCCGGAGCCCCAGCGCGGCCGGCCCTGCGGATAGGGCGCCAAGGGCAGGGGAAGAGCGGGCAGAGCTTTCGGGGCTGGGCCCTTGCCTGCGGGAGCAGGAGCCCGACGTCCGCCCCTCCGGAAAAGAGGCTCGGCGGCGGCCGAGGGGCCCCGAGGGCTCCCGCCTCTGGCAAAGCCCGGAGCCCCAGCGCGGCCGGCCCTGCGGATAGGGCGCCAAGGGCAGGGGAAGAGCGGGCAGAGCTTTCGGGGCTGGGCCCTTGCCTGCGGGAGCAGGAGCCCGACGTCCGCCCCTCCGGAAAAGAGGCTCGGCGGCGGCCGAGGGGCCCCGAGGGCTCCCGCCTCTGGCAAAGCCCGGAGCCCCAGCGCGGCCGGCCCTGCGCATAGGGCGCCAAGGGCAGGGGAAGAGCGGGCAGAGCTTTCGGGGCTGGGCCCTTGCCTGCGGGAGCAGGAGCCCGACGTCCGCCCCTCCGGAAAAGAGGCTCGGCGGCGGCCGAGGGGCCCCGAGGGCTCCCGCCTCTGGCAAAGCCCGGAGCCCCAGCGCGGCCGGCCCTGCGGATAGGGCGCCAAGGGCAGGGGAAGAGCGGGCAGAGCTTTCGGGGCTGGGCCCTTGCCTGCGGGAGCAGGAGCCCGACGTCCGCCCCTCCGGAAAAGAGGCTCGGCAGCGGCCGAGGGGCCCCGAGGGCCCCAGCCTCTGGCAAAGCCCGGAGCCCCAGCGCGGCCGGCCCTGCGGATAGGGCGCCAAGGGCAGGGGAAGAGCGGGCAGAGCTTTCGGGGCTGGGCCCTTGCCTGCGGGAGCAGGAGCCCGACCTTCGCCCCTCCGGAAAAGAGGCTCGGCGGCGGCCGAGGGGCCCCGAGGGCTCCCGCCTCTGGCAAAGCCCGGAGCCCCAGCGCGGCCGGCCCTGCGGATAGGGCGCCAAGGGCAGGGGAAGAGCGGGCAGAGCTTTCGGGGCTGGGCCCTTGCCTGCGGGAGCAGGAGTTCGACGTCCGCCCCTCCGGAAAAGAGGCTCGGCAGCGGCCGAGGGGCCCCGAGGGCTCCCGCCTCTGGCAAAGCCCGGAGCCCCAGCGCGGCCGGCCCTGCGGATAGGGCGCCAAGGGCAGGGGAAGAGCGGGCAGAGCTTTCGGGGCTGGGCCCTTGCCTGCGGGAGCAGGAGCCCGACCTTCGCCCCTCCGGAAAAGAGGCTCGGCGGCGGCCGAGGGGCCCCGAGGGCTCCCGCCTCTGGCAAAGCCCGGAGCCCCAGCGCGGCTGGCCCTGCGGATAGGGCGCCAAGGGCAGGGGAAGAGCGGGCAGAGCTTTCGGGGCTGGGCCCTTGCCTGCGGGAGCAGGAGCCCGACGTCCGCCCCTCCGGAAAAGAGGCTCGGCGGCGGCCGAGGGGCCCCGAGGGCTCCCGCCTCTGGCAAAGCCCGGAGCCCCAGCACGGCCGGCCCTGCGGATAGGGCGCCAAGGGCAGGGGAAGAGCGGGCAGAGCTTTCGGGGCTGGGCCCTTGCCTGCGGGAGCAGGAGCCCGACGTCCGCCCCTCCGGAAAAGAGGCTCGGCGGCGGCCGAGGGGCCCCGAGGGCTCCCGCCTCTGGCAAAGCCCGGAGCCCCAGCGCGGCTGGCCCTGCGCATAGGGCGCCAAGGGCAGGGGAAGAGCGGGCAGAGCTTTCGGGGCTGGGCCCTTGCCTGCGGGAGCAGGAGCCCGACGTCCGCCCCTCCGGAAAAGAGGCTCGGCGGCGGCCGAGGGGCCCCGAGGGCTCCCGCCTCTGGCAAAGCCCGGAGCCCCAGCGCGGCCGGCCCTGCGGATAGGGCGCCAAGGGCAGGGGAAGAGCGGGCAGAGCTTTCGGGGCTGGGCCCTTGCCTGCGGGAGCAGGAGCCCGACGTCCGCCCCTCCGGAAAAGAGGCTCGGCGGCGGCCGAGGGGCCCCGAGGGCTCCCGCCTCTGGCAAAGCCCGGAGCCCCAGCGCGGCCGGCCCTGCGGATAGGGCGCCAAGGGCAGGGGAAGAGCGGGCAGAGCTTTCGGGGCTGGGCCCTTGCCTGCGGGAGCAGGAGCCCGACGTCCGCCCCTCCGGAAAAGAGGCTTGGCGGCGGCCGAGGGGCCCCGAGGGCTCCCGCCTCTGGCAAAGCCCGGAGCCCCAGCGCGGCCGGCCCTGCGCATAGGGCGCCAAGGGCAGGGGAAGAGCGGGCAGAGCTTTCGGGGCTGGGCCCTTGCCTGCGGGAGCAGGAGCCCGACGTCCGCCCCTCCGGAAAAGAGGCTCGGCGGCGGCCGAGGGGCCCCGAGGGCTCCCGCCTCTGGCAAAGCCCGGAGCCCCAGCGCGGCCGGCCCTGCGCATAGGGCGCCAAGGGCAGGGGAAGAGCGGGCAGAGCTTTCGGGGCTGGGCCCTTGCCTGCGGGAGCAGGAGCCCGACGTCCGCCCCTCCGGAAAAGAGGCTCGGCGGCGGCCGAGGGGCCCCGAGGGCTCCCGCCTCTGGCAAAGCCCGGAGCCCCAGCGCGGCCGGCCCTGCGGATAGGGCGCCAAGGGCAGGGGAAGAGCGGGCAGAGCTTTCGGGGCTGGGCCCTTGCCTGCGGGAGCAGGAGCCCGACCTTCGCCCCTCCGGAAAAGAGGCTCGGCGGCGGCCGAGGGGCCCCGAGGGCTCCCGCCTCTGGCAAAGCCCGGAGCCCCAGCGCGGCCGGCCCTGCGGATAGGGCGCCAAGGGCAGGGGAAGAGCGGGCAGAGCTTTCGGGGCTGGGCCCTTGCCTGCGGGAGCAGGAGCCCGACGTCCGCCCCTCCGGAAAAGAGGCTCGGCGGCGGCCGAGGGGCCCCGAGGGCTCCCGCCTCTGGCAAAGCCCGGAGCCCCAGCGCGGCCGGCCCTGCGGATAGGGCGCCAAGGGCAGGGGAAGAGCGGGCAGAGCTTTCGGGGCTGGGCCCTTGCCTGCGGGAGCAGGAGCCCGACGTCCGCCCCTCCGGAAAAGAGGCTCGGCGGCGGCCGAGGGGCCCCGAGGGCTCCCGCCTCTGGCAAAGCCCGGAGCCCCAGCGCGGCCGGCCCTGCGCATAGGGCGCCAAGGGCAGGGGAAGAGCGGGCAGAGCTTTCGGGGCTGGGCCCTTGCCTGCGGGAGCAGGAGCCCGACGTCCGCCCCTCCGGAAAAGAGGCTCGGCGGCGGCCGAGGGGCCCCGAGGGCTCCCGCCTCTGGCAAAGCCCGGAGCCCCAGCGCGGCCGGCCCTGCGCATAGGGCGCCAAGGGCAGGGGAAGAGCGGGCAGAGCTTTCGGGGCTGGGCCCTTGCCTGCGGGAGCAGGAGCCCGACCTTCGCCCCTCCGGAAAAGAGGCTCGGCGGCGGCCGAGGGGCCCCGAGGGCTCCCGCCTCTGGCAAAGCCCGGAGCCCCAGCGCGGCCGGCCCTGCGGATAGGGCGCCAAGGGCAGGGGAAGAGCGGGCAGAGCTTTCGGGGCTGGGCCCTTGCCTGCGGGAGCAGGAGCCCGACCTTCGCCCCTCCGGAAAAGAGGCTCGGCGGCGGCCGAGGGGCCCCGAGGGCTCCCGCCTCTGGCAAAGCCCGGAGCCCCAGCGCGGCTGGCCCTGCGCATAGGGCGCCAAGGGCAGGGGAAGAGCGGGCAGAGCTTTCGGGGCTGGGCCCTTGCCTGCGGGAGCAGGAGCCCGACGTCCGCCCCTCCGGAAAAGAGGCTCGGCGGCGGCCGAGGGGCCCCGAGGGCTCCCGCCTCTGGCAAAGCCCGGAGCCCCAGCGCGGCCGGCCCTGCGGATAGGGCGCCAAGGGCAGGGGAAGAGCGGGCAGAGCTTTCGGGGCTGGGCCCTTGCCTGCGGGAGCAGGAGCCCGACGTCCGCCCCTCCGGAAAAGAGGCTCGGCGGCGGCCGAGGGGCCCCGAGGGCTCCCGCCTCTGGCAAAGCCCGGAGCCCCAGCGCGGCCGGCCCTGCGGATAGGGCGCCAAGGGCAGGGGAAGAGCGGGCAGAGCTTTCGGGGCTGGGCCCTTGCCTGCGGGAGCAGGAGCCCGACGTCCGCCCCTCCGGAAAAGAGGCTCGGCGGCGGCCGAGGGGCCCCGAGGGCTCCCGCCTCTGGCAAAGCCCGGAGCCCCAGCGCGGCCGGCCCTGCGCATAGGGCGCCAAGGGCAGGGGAAGAGCGGGCAGAGCTTTCGGGGCTGGGCCCTTGCCTGCGGGAGCAGGAGCCCGACGTCCGCCCCTCCGGAAAAGAGGCTCGGCGGCGGCCGAGGGGCCCCGAGGGCTCCCGCCTCTGGCAAAGCCCGGAGCCCCAGCGCGGCCGGCCCTGCGCATAGGGCGCCAAGGGCAGGGGAAGAGCGGGCAGAGCTTTCGGGGCTGGGCCCTTGCCTGCGGGAGCAGGAGCCCGACGTCCGCCCCTCCGGAAAAGAGGCTCGGCGGCGGCCGAGGGGCCCCGAGGGCTCCCGCCTCTGGCAAAGCCCGGAGCCCCAGCGCGGCCGGCCCTGCGGATAGGGCGCCAAGGGCAGGGGAAGAGCGGGCAGAGCTTTCGGGGCTGGGCCCTTGCCTGCGGGAGCAGGAGCCCGACCTTCGCCCCTCCGGAAAAGAGGCTCGGCGGCGGCCGAGGGGCCCCGAGGGCTCCCGCCTCTGGCAAAGCCCGGAGCCCCAGCGCGGCCGGCCCTGCGGATAGGGCGCCAAGGGCAGGGGAAGAGCGGGCAGAGCTTTCGGGGCTGGGCCCTTGCCTGCGGGAGCAGGAGCCCGACGTCCGCCCCTCCGGAAAAGAGGCTCGGCGGCGGCCGAGGGGCCCCGAGGGCTCCCGCCTCTGGCAAAGCCCGGAGCCCCAGCGCGGCCGGCCCTGCGGATAGGGCGCCAAGGGCAGGGGAAGAGCGGGCAGAGCTTTCGGGGCTGGGCCCTTGCCTGCGGGAGCAGGAGCCCGACGTCCGCCCCTCCGGAAAAGAGGCTCGGCGGCGGCCGAGGGGCCCCGAGGGCTCCCGCCTCTGGCAAAGCCCGGAGCCCCAGCGCGGCCGGCCCTGCGCATAGGGCGCCAAGGGCAGGGGAAGAGCGGGCAGAGCTTTCGGGGCTGGGCCCTTGCCTGCGGGAGCAGGAGCCCGACGTCCGCCCCTCCGGAAAAGAGGCTCGGCGGCGGCCCAGGGGCCCCGAGGGCTCCCGCCTCTGGCAAAGCCCGGAGCCCCAGCGCGGCCGGCCCTGCGGATAGGGCGCCAAGGGCAGGGGAAGAGCGGGCAGAGCTTTCGGGGCTGGGCCCTTGCCTGCGGGAGCAGGAGCCCGACGTCCGCCCCTCCGGAAAAGAGGCTCGGCAGCGGCCGAGGGGCCCCGAGGGCCCCAGCCTCTGGCAAAGCCCGGAGCCCCAGCGCGGCCGGCCCTGCGGATAGGGCGCCAAGGGCAGGGGAAGAGCGGGCAGAGCTTTCGGGGCTGGGCCCTTGCCTGCGGGAGCAGGAGCCCAACCTTCGCCCCTCCGGAAAAGAGGCTCGGCGGCGGCCGAGGGGCCCCGAGGGCTCCCGCCTCTGGCAAAGCCCGGAGCCCCAGCGCGGCCGGCCCTGCGGATAGGGCGCCAAGGGCAGGGGAAGAGCGGGCAGAGCTTTCGGGGCTGGGCCCTTGCCTGCGGGAGCAGGAGTTCGACGTCCGCCCCTCCGGAAAAGAGGCTCGGCGGCGGCCGAGGGGCCCCGAGGGCTCCCGCCTCTGGCAAAGCCCGGAGCCCCAGCGCGGCCGGCCCTGCGGATAGGGCGCCAAGGGCAGGGGAAGAGCGGGCAGAGCTTTCGGGGCTGGGCCCTTGCCTGCGGGAGCAGGAGCCCGACCTTCGCCCCTCCGGAAAAGAGGCTCGGCGGCGGCCGAGGGGCCCCGAGGGCTCCCGCCTCTGGCAAAGCCCGGAGCCCCAGCGCGGCTGGCCCTGCGGATAGGGCGCCAAGGGCAGGGGAAGAGCGGGCAGAGCTTTCGGGGTTGGGCCCTTGCCTGCGGGAGCAGGAGCCCGACGTCCGCCCCTCCGGAAAAGAGGCTCGGCGGCGGCCGAGGGGCCCCGAGGGCTCCCGCCTCTGGCAAAGCCCGGAGCCCCAGCACGGCCGGCCCTGCGGATAGGGCGCCAAGGGCAGGGGAAGAGCGGGCAGAGCTTTCGGGGCTGGGCCCTTGCCTGCGGGAGCAGGAGCCCGACGTCCGCCCCTCCGGAAAAGAGGCTCGGCGGCGGCCGAGGGGCCCCGAGGGCTCCCGCCTCTGGCAAAGCCCGGAGCCCCAGCGCGGCTGGCCCTGCGCATAGGGCGCCAAGGGCAGGGGAAGAGCGGGCAGAGCTTTCGGGGCTGGGCCCTTGCCTGCGGGAGCAGGAGCCCGACGTCCGCCCCTCCGGAAAAGAGGCTCGGCGGCGGCCGAGGGGCCCCGAGGGCTCCCGCCTCTGGCAAAGCCCGGAGCCCCAGCGCGGCCGGCCCTGCGGATAGGGCGCCAAGGGCAGGGGAAGAGCGGGCAGAGCTTTCGGGGCTGGGCCCTTGCCTGCGGGAGCAGGAGCCCGACGTCCGCCCCTCCGGAAAAGAGGCTCGGCGGCGGCCGAGGGGCCCCGAGGGCTCCCGCCTCTGGCAAAGCCCGGAGCCCCAGCGCGGCCGGCCCTGCGCATAGGGCGCCAAGGGCAGGGGAAGAGCGGGCAGAGCTTTCGGGGCTGGGCCCTTGCCTGCGGGAGCAGGAGCCCGACGTCCGCCCCTCCGGAAAAGAGGCTTGGCGGCGGCCGAGGGGCCCCGAGGGCTCCCGCCTCTGGCAAAGCCCGGAGCCCCAGCGCGGCCGGCCCTGCGCATAGGGCGCCAAGGGCAGGGGAAGAGCGGGCAGAGCTTTCGGGGCTGGGCCCTTGCCTGCGGGAGCAGGAGCCCGACGTCCGCCCCTCCGGAAAAGAGGCTCGGCGGCGGCCGAGGGGCCCCGAGGGCTCCCGCCTCTGGCAAAGCCCGGAGCCCCAGCGCGGCCGGCCCTGCGCATAGGGCGCCAAGGGCAGGGGAAGAGCGGGCAGAGCTTTCGGGGCTGGGCCCTTGCCTGCGGGAGCAGGAGCCCGACGTCCGCCCCTCCGGAAAAGAGGCTCGGCGGCGGCCGAGGGGCCCCGAGGGCTCCCGCCTCTGGCAAAGCCCGGAGCCCCAGCGCGGCCGGCCCTGCGGATAGGGCGCCAAGGGCAGGGGAAGAGCGGGCAGAGCTTTCGGGGCTGGGCCCTTGCCTGCGGGAGCAGGAGCCCGACGTCCGCCCCTCCGGAAAAGAGGCTCGGCGGCGGCCGAGGGGCCCCGAGGGCTCCCGCCTCTGGCAAAGCCCGGAGCCCCAGCGCGGCCGGCCCTGCGCATAGGGCGCCAAGGGCAGGGGAAGAGCGGGCAGAGCTTTCGGGGCTGGGCCCTTGCCTGCGGGAGCAGGAGCCCGACGTCCGCCCCTCCGGAAAAGAGGCTCGGCGGCGGCCGAGGGGCCCCGAGGGCTCCCGCCTCTGGCAAAGCCCGGAGCCCCAGCGCGGCCGGCCCTGCGCATAGGGCGCCAAGGGCAGGGGAAGAGCGGGCAGAGCTTTCGGGGCTGGGCCCTTGCCTGCGGGAGCAGGAGCCCGACGTCCGCCCCTCCGGAAAAGAGGCTCGGCGGCGGCCGAGGGGCCCCGAGGGCTCCCGCCTCTGGCAAAGCCCGGAGCCCCAGCGCGGCCGGCCCTGCGCATAGGGCGCCAAGGGCAGGGGAAGAGCGGGCAGAGCTTTCGGGGCTGGGCCCTTGCCTGCGGGAGCAGGAGCCCGACCTTCGCCCCTCCGGAAAAGAGGCTCGGCGGCGGCCGAGGGGCCCCGAGGGCTCCCGCCTCTGGCAAAGCCCGGAGCCCCAGCGCGGCCGGCCCTGCGGATAGGGCGCCAAGGGCAGGGGAAGAGCGGGCAGAGCTTTCGGGGCTGGGCCCTTGCCTGCGGGAGCAGGAGCCCGACGTCCGCCCCTCCGGAAAAGAGGCTCGGCGGCGGCCGAGGGGCCCCGAGGGCTCCCGCCTCTGGCAAAGCCCGGAGCCCCAGCGCGGCCGGCCCTGCGGATAGGGCGCCAAGGGCAGGGGAAGAGCGGGCAGAGCTTTCGGGGCTGGGCCCTTGCCTGCGGGAGCAGGAGCCCGACCTTCGCCCCTCCGGAAAAGAGGCTCGGCGGCGGCCGAGGGGCCCCGAGGGCTCCCGCCTCTGGCAAAGCCCGGAGCCCCAGCGCGGCTGGCCCTGCGGATAGGGCGCCAAGGGCAGGGGAAGAGCGGGCAGAGCTTTCGGGGTTGGGCCCTTGCCTGCGGGAGCAGGAGCCCGACGTCCGCCCCTCCGGAAAAGAGGCTCGGCGGCGGCCGAGGGGCCCCGAGGGCTCCCGCCTCTGGCAAAGCCCGGAGCCCCAGCACGGCCGGCCCTGCGGATAGGGCGCCAAGGGCAGGGGAAGAGCGGGCAGAGCTTTCGGGGCTGGGCCCTTGCCTGCGGGAGCAGGAGCCCGACGTCCGCCCCTCCGGAAAAGAGGCTCGGCGGCGGCCGAGGGGCCCCGAGGGCTCCCGCCTCTGGCAAAGCCCGGAGCCCCAGCGCGGCTGGCCCTGCGCATAGGGCGCCAAGGGCAGGGGAAGAGCGGGCAGAGCTTTCGGGGCTGGGCCCTTGCCTGCGGGAGCAGGAGCCCGACGTCCGCCCCTCCGGAAAAGAGGCTCGGCGGCGGCCGAGGGGCCCCGAGGGCTCCCGCCTCTGGCAAAGCCCGGAGCCCCAGCGCGGCCGGCCCTGCGGATAGGGCGCCAAGGGCAGGGGAAGAGCGGGCAGAGCTTTCGGGGCTGGGCCCTTGCCTGCGGGAGCAGGAGCCCGACGTCCGCCCCTCCGGAAAAGAGGCTCGGCGGCGGCCGAGGGGCCCCGAGGGCTCCCGCCTCTGGCAAAGCCCGGAGCCCCAGCGCGGCCGGCCCTGCGGATAGGGCGCCAAGGGCAGGGGAAGAGCGGGCAGAGCTTTCGGGGCTGGGCCCTTGCCTGCGGGAGCAGGAGCCCGACGTCCGCCCCTCCGGAAAAGAGGCTTGGCGGCGGCCGAGGGGCCCCGAGGGCTCCCGCCTCTGGCAAAGCCCGGAGCCCCAGCGCGGCCGGCCCTGCGCATAGGGCGCCAAGGGCAGGGGAAGAGCGGGCAGAGCTTTCGGGGCTGGGCCCTTGCCTGCGGGAGCAGGAGCCCGACGTCCGCCCCTCCGGAAAAGAGGCTCGGCGGCGGCCGAGGGGCCCCGAGGGCTCCCGCCTCTGGCAAAGCCCGGAGCCCCAGCGCGGCCGGCCCTGCGCATAGGGCGCCAAGGGCAGGGGAAGAGCGGGCAGAGCTTTCGGGGCTGGGCCCTTGCCTGCGGGAGCAGGAGCCCGACGTCCGCCCCTCCGGAAAAGAGGCTCGGCGGCGGCCGAGGGGCCCCGAGGGCTCCCGCCTCTGGCAAAGCCCGGAGCCCCAGCGCGGCCGGCCCTGCGCATAGGGCGCCAAGGGCAGGGGAAGAGCGGGCAGAGCTTTCGGGGCTGGGCCCTTGCCTGCGGGAGCAGGAGCCCGACCTTCGCCCCTCCGGAAAAGAGGCTCGGCGGCGGCCGAGGGGCCCCGAGGGCTCCCGCCTCTGGCAAAGCCCGGAGCCCCAGCGCGGCCGGCCCTGCGGATAGGGCGCCAAGGGCAGGGGAAGAGCGGGCAGAGCTTTCGGGGCTGGGCCCTTGCCTGCGGGAGCAGGAGCCCGACGTCCGCCCCTCCGGAAAAGAGGCTCGGCGGCGGCCGAGGGGCCCCGAGGGCTCCCGCCTCTGGCAAAGCCCGGAGCCCCAGCGCGGCCGGCCCTGCGGATAGGGCGCCAAGGGCAGGGGAAGAGCGGGCAGAGCTTTCGGGGCTGGGCCCTTGCCTGCGGGAGCAGGAGCCCGACGTCCGCCCCTCCGGAAAAGAGGCTCGGCGGCGGCCGAGGGGCCCCGAGGGCTCCCGCCTCTGGCAAAGCCCGGAGCCCCAGCGCGGCCGGCCCTGCGCATAGGGCGCCAAGGGCAGGGGAAGAGCGGGCAGAGCTTTCGGGGCTGGGCCCTTGCCTGCGGGAGCAGGAGCCCGACCTTCGCCCCTCCGGAAAAGAGGCTCGGCGGCGGCCGAGGGGCCCCGAGGGCTCCCGCCTCTGGCAAAGCCCGGAGCCCCAGCGCGGCCGGCCCTGCGGATAGGGCGCCAAGGGCAGGGGAAGAGCGGGCAGAGCTTTCGGGGCTGGGCCCTTGCCTGCGGGAGCAGGAGCCCGACCTTCGCCCCTCCGGAAAAGAGGCTCGGCGGCGGCCGAGGGGCCCCGAGGGCTCCCGCCTCTGGCAAAGCCCGGAGCCCCAGCGCGGCCGGCCCTGCGCATAGGGCGCCAAGGGCAGGGGAAGAGCGGGCAGAGCTTTCGGGGCTGGGCCCTTGCCTGCGGGAGCAGGAGCCCGACGTCCGCCCCTCCGGAAAAGAGGCTCGGCGGCGGCCGAGGGGCCCCGAGGGCTCCCGCCTCTGGCAAAGCCCGGAGCCCCAGCGCGGCCGGCCCTGCGCATAGGGCGCCAAGGGCAGGGGAAGAGCGGGCAGAGCTTTCGGGGCTGGGCCCTTGCCTGTGGGAGCAGGAGCCCGACGTCCGCCCCTCCGGAAAAGAGGCTCGGCGGCGGCCGAGGGGCCCCGAGGGCTCCCGCCTCTGGCAAAGCCCGGAGCCCCAGCGCGGCCGGCCCTGCGGATAGGGCGCCAAGGGCAGGGGAAGAGCGGGCAGAGCTTTCGGGGCTGGGCCCTTGCCTGCGGGAGCAGGAGCTCGACGTCCGCCCCTCCGGAAAAGAGGCTCGGCGGCGGCCGAGGGGCCCCGAGGGCTCCCGCCTCTGGCAAAGCCCGGAGCCTCAGCTCGGCCGGCCCTGCGGATAGGGCGCCAAGGGCAGGGGAAGAGCGGGCAGAGCTTTCGGGGCTGGGCCCTTGCCTGCGGGAGCAGGAGTTCGACGTCCGCCCCTCCGGAAAAGAGGCTCGGCGGCGGCCGAGGGGCCCCGAGGGCTCCCGCCTCTGGCAAAGCCCGGAGCCCCAGCGCGGCCGGCCCTGCGGATAGGGCGCCAAGGGCAGGGGAAGAGCGGGCAGAGCTTTCGGGGCTGGGCCCTTGCCTGCGGGAGCAGGAGCCCGACGTCCGCCCCTCCGGAAAAGAGGCTCGGCGGCGGCCGAGGGGCCCCGAGGGCTCCCGCCTCTGGCAAAGCCCGGAGCCCCAGCGCGGCCGGCCCTGCGGATAGGGCGCCAAGGGCAGGGGAAGAGCGGGCAGAGCTTTCGGGGCTGGGCCCTTGCCTGCGGGAGCAGGAGCCCGACGTCCGCCCCTCCGGAAAAGAGGCTCGGCGGCGGCCGAGGGGCCCCGAGGGCTCCCGCCTCTGGCAAAGCCCGGAGCCCCAGCGCGGCCGGCCCTGCGGATAGGGCGCCAAGGGCAGGGGAAGAGCGGGCAGAGCTTTCGGGGCTGGGCCCTTGCCTGCGGGAGCAGGAGCCCGACGTCCGCCCCTCCGGAAAAGAGGCTCGGCGGCGGCCGAGGGGCCCCGAGGGCTCCCGCCTCTGGCAAAGCCCGGAGCCCCAGCGCGGCCGGCCCTGCGGATAGGGCGCCAAGGGCAGGGGAAGAGCGGGCAGAGCTTTCGGGGCTGGGCCCTTGCCTGCGGGAGCAGGAGCCCGACGTCCGCCCCTCCGGAAAAGAGGCTCGGCGGCGGCCGAGGGGCCCCGAGGGCTCCCGCCTCTGGCAAAGCCCGGAGCCCCAGCGCGGCCGGCCCTGCGGATAGGGCGCCAAGGGCAGGGGAAGAGCGGGCAGAGCTTTCGGGGCTGGGCCCTTGCCTGCGGGAGCAGGAGCCCGACGTCTGCCCCTCCGGAAAAGACGCTCGGCGGCGGCCGAGGGGCCCCGAGGGCTCCCGCCTCTGGCAAAGCCCGGAGCCCCAGCGCGGCCGGCCCTGCGGATAGGGCGCCAAGGGCAGGGGAAGAGCGGGCAGAGCTTTCGGGGCTGGGCCCTTGCCTGCGGGAGCAGGAGCCCGACCTTCGCCCCTCCGGAAAAGAGGCTCGGCGGCGGCCGAGGGGCCCCGAGGGCTCCCGCCTCTGGCAAAGCCCGGAGCCCCAGCGCGGCCGGCCCTGCGGATAGGGCGCCAAGGGCAGGGGAAGAGCGGGCAGAGCTTTCGGGGCTGGGCCCTTGCCTGCGGGAGCAGGAGCCCGACCTTCGCCCCTCCGGAAAAGAGGCTCGGCGGCGGCCGAGGGGCCCCGAGGGCTCCCGCCTCTGGCAAAGCCCGGAGCCCGAGCGCGGCCGGCCCTGCGGATAGGGCGCCAAGGGCAGGGGAAGAGCGGGCAGAGCTTTCGGGGCTGGGCCCTTGCCTGCGGGAGCAGGAGCCCGACGTCCGCCCCTCCGGAAAAGAGGCTCGGCGGCGGCCGAGGGGCCCCGAGGGCTCCCGCCTCTGGCAAAGCCCGGAGCCCCAGCGCGGCCGGCCCTGCGCATAGGGCGCCAAGGGCAGGGGAAGAGCGGGCAGAGCTTTCGGGGCTGGGCCCTTGCCTGTGGGAGCAGGAGCCCGACGTCCGCCCCTCCGGAAAAGAGGCTCGGCGGCGGCCGAGGGGCCCCGAGGGCTCCCGCCTCTGGCAAAGCCCGGAGCCCCAGCGCGGCCGGCTCTGCGGATAGGGCGCCAAGGGCAGGGGAAGAGCGGGCAGAGCTTTCGGGGCTGGGCCCTTGCCTGCGGGAGCAGGAGCCCGACGTCCGCCCCTCCGGAAAAGAGGCTCGGCGGCGGCCCAGGGGCCCCGAGGGCTCCCGCCTCTGGCAAAGCCCGGAGCCCCAGCGCGGCCGGCCCTGCGGATAGGGCGCCAAGGGCAGGGGAAGAGCGGGCAGAGCTTTCGGGGCTGGGCCCTTGCCTGCGGGAGCAGGAGCCCGACGTCCGCCCCTCCGGAAAAGAGGCTCGGCGGCGGCCGAGGGGCCCCGAGGGCTCCCGCCTCTGGCAAAGCCTGGAGCCCCAGCGCGGCCGGCCCTGCAGATAGGGCGCCAAGGGCAGGGGAAGAGCGGGCAGAGCTTTCGGGGCTGGGCCCTTGCCTGCGGGAGCAGGAGCCCGACGTCCGCCCCTCCGGAAAAGAGGCTCGGCGGCGGCCGAGGGGCCCCGAGGGCTCCCGCCTCTGGCAAAGCCCGGAGCCCCAGCGCGGCCGGCCCTGCGGATAGGGCGCCAAGGGCAGGGGAAGAGCGGGCAGAGCTTTCGGGGCTGGGCCCTTGCCTGCGGGAGCAGGAGCCCAACCTTCGCCCCTCCGGAAAAGAGGCTCGGCGGCGGCCGAGGGGCCCCGAGGGCTCCCGCCTCTGGCAAAGCCCGGAGCCCCAGCGCGGCCGGCCCTGCGGATAGGGCGCCAAGGGCAGGGGAAGAGCGGGCAGAGCTTTCGGGGCTGGGCCCTTGCCTGCGGGAGCAGGAGCCCGACGTCCGCCCCTCCGGAAAAGAGGCTCGGCGGCGGCCGAGGGGCCCCGAGGGCTCCCGCCTCTGGCAAAGCCCGGAGCCCCAGCGCGGCCGGCCCTGCGGATAGGGCGCCAAGGGCAGGGGAAGAGCGGGCAGAGCTTTCGGGGCTGGGCCCTTGCCTGCGGGAGCAGGAGCCCGACGTCTGCCCCTCCGGAAAAGACGCTCGGCGGCGGCCGAGGGGCCCCGAGGGCTCCCGCCTCTGGCAAAGCCCGGAGCCCCAGCGCGGCCGGCCCTGCGGATAGGGCGCCAAGGGCAGGGGAAGAGCGGGCAGAGCTTTCGGGGCTGGGCCCTTGCCTGCGGGAGCAGGAGCCCGACCTTCGCCCCTCCGGAAAAGAGGCTCGGCGGCGGCCGAGGGGCCCCGAGGGCTCCCGCCTCTGGCAAAGCCCGGAGCCCCAGCGCGGCCGGCCCTGCGGATAGGGCGCCAAGGGCAGGGGAAGAGCGGGCAGAGCTTTCGGGGCTGGGCCCTTGCCTGCGGGAGCAGGAGCCCGACCTTCGCCCCTCCGGAAAAGAGGCTCGGCGGCGGCCGAGGGGCCCCGAGGGCTCCCGCCTCTGGCAAAGCCCGGAGCCCGAGCGCGGCCGGCCCTGCGGATAGGGCGCCAAGGGCAGGGGAAGAGCGGGCAGAGCTTTCGGGGCTGGGCCCTTGCCTGCGGGAGCAGGAGCCCGACGTCCGCCCCTCCGGAAAAGAGGCTCGGCGGCGGCCGAGGGGCCCCGAGGGCTCCCGCCTCTGGCAAAGCCCGGAGCCCCAGCGCGGCCGGCCCTGCGCATAGGGCGCCAAGGGCAGGGGAAGAGCGGGCAGAGCTTTCGGGGCTGGGCCCTTGCCTGTGGGAGCAGGAGCCCGACGTCCGCCCCTCCGGAAAAGAGGCTCGGCGGCGGCCGAGGGGCCCCGAGGGCTCCCGCCTCTGGCAAAGCCCGGAGCCCCAGCGCGGCCGGCTCTGCGGATAGGGCGCCAAGGGCAGGGGAAGAGCGGGCAGAGCTTTCGGGGCTGGGCCCTTGCCTGCGGGAGCAGGAGCCCGACGTCCGCCCCTCCGGAAAAGAGGCTCGGCGGCGGCCCAGGGGCCCCGAGGGCTCCCGCCTCTGGCAAAGCCCGGAGCCCCAGCGCGGCCGGCCCTGCGGATAGGGCGCCAAGGGCAGGGGAAGAGCGGGCAGAGCTTTCGGGGCTGGGCCCTTGCCTGCGGGAGCAGGAGCCCGACGTCCGCCCCTCCGGAAAAGAGGCTCGGCGGCGGCCGAGGGGCCCCGAGGGCTCCCGCCTCTGGCAAAGCCTGGAGCCCCAGCGCGGCCGGCCCTGCAGATAGGGCGCCAAGGGCAGGGGAAGAGCGGGCAGAGCTTTCGGGGCTGGGCCCTTGCCTGCGGGAGCAGGAGCCCGACGTCCGCCCCTCCGGAAAAGAGGCTCGGCGGCGGCCGAGGGGCCCCGAGGGCTCCCGCCTCTGGCAAAGCCCGGAGCCCCAGCGCGGCCGGCCCTGCGGATAGGGCGCCAAGGGCAGGGGAAGAGCGGGCAGAGCTTTCGGGGCTGGGCCCTTGCCTGCGGGAGCAGGAGCCCAACCTTCGCCCCTCCGGAAAAGAGGCTCGGCGGCGGCCGAGGGGCCCCGAGGGCTCCCGCCTCTGGCAAAGCCCGGAGCCCCAGCGCGGCCGGCCCTGCGGATAGGGCGCCAAGGGCAGGGGAAGAGCGGGCAGAGCTTTCGGGGCTGGGCCCTTGCCTGCGGGAGCAGGAGCCCGACCTTCGCCCCTCCGGAAAAGAGGCTCGGCGGCGGCCGAGGGGCCCCGAGGGCTCCCGCCTCTGGCAAAGCCCGGAGCCCCAGCGCGGCCGGCCCTGCGCATAGGGCGCCAAGGGCAGGGGAAGAGCGGGCAGAGCTTTCGGGGCTGGGCCCTTGCCTGCGGGAGCAGGAGCCCGACGTCCGCCCCTCTGGAAAAGAGGCTCGGCGGCGGCCGAGGGGCCCCGAGGGCTCCCGCCTCTGGCAAAGCCCGGAGCCCCAGCGCGGCCGGCCCTGCGCATAGGGCGCCAAGGGCAGGGGAAGAGCGGGCAGAGCTTTCGGGGCTGGGCCCTTGCCTGTGGGAGCAGGAGCCCGACGTCCGCCCCTCCGGAAAAGAGGCTCGGCGGCGGCCGAGGGGCCCCGAGGGCTCCCGCCTCTGGCAAAGCCCGGAGCCCCAGCGCGGCCGGCCCTGCGGATAGGGCGCCAAGGGCAGGGGAAGAGCGGGCAGAGCTTTCGGGGCTGGGCCCTTGCCTGCGGGAGCAGGAGCCCGACGTCCGCCCCTCCGGAAAAGAGGCTCGGCGGCGGCCGAGGGGCCCCGAGGGCTCCCGCCTCTGGCAAAGCCCGGAGCCCCAGCGCGGCCGGCCCTGCGGATAGGGCGCCAAGGGCAGGGGAAGAGCGGGCAGATCTTTTGGGGCTGGGCCCTTGCCTGCGGGAGCAGGAGCCCGACGTCCGCCCCTCCGGAAAAGAGGCTCGGCGGCGGCCGAGGGGCCCCGAGGGCTCCCGCCTCTGGCAAAGCCCGGAGCCCCAGCGCGGCCGGCCCTGCGGATAGGGCGCCAAGGGCAGGGGAAGAGCGGGCAGAGCTTTCGGGGCTGGGCCCTTGCCTGCGGGAGCAGGAGCCCGACCTTCGCCCCTCCGGAAAAGAGGCTCGGCGGCGGCCGAGGGGCCCCGAGGGCTCCCGCCTCTGGCAAAGCCCGGAGCCTCAGCTCGGCCGGCCCTGCGGATAGGGCGCCAAGGGCAGGGGAAGAGCGGGCAGAGCTTTCGGGGCTGGGCCCTTGCCTGCGGGAGCAGGAGTTCGACGTCCGCCCCTCCGGAAAAGAGGCTCGGCGGCGGCCGAGGGGCCCCGAGGGCTCCCGCCTCTGGCAAAGCCCGGAGCCCCAGCGCGGCCGGCCCTGCGGATAGGGCGCCAAGGGCAGGGGAAGAGCGGGCAGAGCTTTCGGGGCTGGGCCCTTGCCTGCGGGAGCAGGAGCCCGACGTCCGCCCCTCCGGAAAAGAGGCTCGGCGGCGGCCGAGGGGCCCCGAGGGCTCCCGCCTCTGGCAAAGCCCGGAGCCCCAGCGCGGCCGGCCCTGCGGATAGGGTGCCAAGGGCAGGGGAAGAGCGGGCAGAGCTTTCGGGGCTGGGCCCTTGCCTGCGGGAGCAGGAGCCCGACCTTCGCCCCTCCGGAAAAGAGGCTCGGCGGCGGCCGAGGGGCCCCGAGGGCTCCCGCCTCTGGCAAAGCCCGGAGCCCCATCGCGGCCGGCCCTGCGGATAGGGCGCCAAGGGCAGGGGAAGAGCGGGCAGAGCTTTCGGGGCTGGGCCCTTGCCTGCGGGAGCAGGAGCCCGACGTCCGCCCCTCCGGAAAAGAGGCTCGGCGGCGGCCGAGGGGCCCCGAGGGCTCCCGCCTCTGGCAAAGCCCGGAGCCCCAGCGCGGCCGGCCCTGCGGATAGGGCGCCAAGGGCAGGGGAAGAGCGGGCAGAGCTTTCGGGGCTGGGCCCTTGCCTGCGGGAGCAGGAGCCCGACGTCCGCCCCTCCGGAAAAGAGGCTCGGCGGCGGCCGAGGGGCCCCGAGGGCTCCCGCCTCTGGCAAAGCCCGGAGCCCCAGCGCGGCCGGCCCTGCGGATAGGGCGCCAAGGGCAGGGGAAGAGCGGGCAGAGCTTTCGGGGCTGGGCCCTTGCCTGCGGGAGCAGGAGCCCGACGTCCGCCCCTCCGGAAAAGAGGCTCGGCGGCGGCCGAGGGGCCCCGAGGGCTCCCGCCTCTGGCAAAGCCCGGAGCCCCAGCGTGGCCGGCCCTGCGGATAGGGCGCCAAGGGCAGGGGAAGAGCGGGCAGAGCTTTCGGGGCTGGGCCCTTGCCTGCGGGAGCAGGAGCCCGACGTCCGCCCCTCCGGAAAAGAGGCTCGGCGGCGGCCGAGGGGCCCCGAGGGCTCCCGCCTCTGGCAAAGCCCGGAGCCCCAGCGCGGCCGGCCCTGCGCATAGGGCGCCAAGGGCAGGGGAAGAGCGGGCAGAGCTTTCGGGGCTGGGCCCTTGCCTGCGGGAGCAGGAGCCCGACGTCCGCCCCTCCGGAAAAGAGGCTCGGCGGCGGCCGAGGGGCCCCGAGGGCTCCCGCCTCTGGCAAAGCCCGGAGCCCCAGCGCGGCCGGCCCTGCGCATAGGGCGCCAAGGGCAGGGGAAGAGCGGGCAGAGTTTTCGGGGCTGGGCCCTTGCCTGCGGGAGCAGGAGCCCGACGTCCGCCCCTCCGGAAAAGAGGCTCGGCAGCGGCCGAGGGGCCCCGAGGGCTCCCGCCTCTGGCAAAGCCCGGAGCCCCAGCGCGGCCGGCCCTGCGCATAGGGTGCCAAGGGCAGGGGAAGAGCGGGCAGAGCTTTCGGGGCTGGGCCCTTGCCTGCGGGAGCAGGAGCCCGACGTCCGCCCCTCCGGAAAAGAGGCTCGGCGGCGGCCGAGGGGCCCCGAGGGCTCCCGCCTCTGGCAAAGCCCGGAGCCCCAGCGCGGCCGGCCCTGCGGATAGGGCGCCAAGGGCAGGGGAAAAGCGGGCAGAGCTTTCGGGGCTGGGCCCTTGCCTGCGGGAGCAGGAGCCCGACGTCCGCCCCTCCGGAAAAGAGGCTCGGCGGCGGCCGAGGGGCCCCGAGGGCTCCCGCCTCTGGCAAAGCCCGGAGCCCCAGCGCGGCCGGCCCTGCGGATAGGGCGCCAAGGGCAGGGGAAGAGCGGGCAGATCTTTTGGGGCTGGGCCCTTGCCTGCGGGAGCAGGAGCCCGACGTCCGCCCCTCCGGAAAAGAGGCTCGGCGGCGGCCGAGGGGCCCCGAGGGCTCCCGCCTCTGGCAAAGCCCGGAGCCCCAGCGCGGCCGGCCCTGCGGATAGGGCGCCAAGGGCAGGGGAAGAGCGGGCAGAGCTTTCGGGGCTGGGCCCTTGCCTGCGGGAGCAGGAGCCCGACCTTCGCCCCTCCGGAAAAGAGGCTCGGCGGCGGCCGAGGGGCCCCGAGGGCTCCTGCCTCTGGCAAAGCCCGGAGCCCCAGCGCGGCCGGCCCTGCGGATAGGGCGCCAAGGGCAGGGGAAGAGCGGGCAGAGCTTTCGGGGCTGGGCCCTTGCCTGCGGGAGCAGGAGCCCGACGTCCGCCCCTCCGGAAAAGAGGCTCGGCGGCGGCCGAGGGGCCCCGAGGGCTCCCGCCTCTGGCAAAGCCCGGAGCCCCAGCGCGGCCGGCCCTGCGCATAGGGCGCCAAGGGCAGGGGAAGAGCGGGCAGAGCTTTCGGGGCTGGGCCCTTGCCTGCGGGAGCAGGAGCCCGACGTCCGCCCCTCCGGAAAAGAGGCTCGGCGGCGGCCGAGGGGCCCCGAGGGCTCCCGCCTCTGGCAAAGCCCGGAGCCCCAGCGCGGCCGGCCCTGCGGATAGGGCGCCAAGGGCAGGGGAAGAGCGGGCAGAGCTTTCGGGGCTGGGCCCTTGCCTGCGGGAGCAGGAGCCCGACCTTCGCCCCTCCGGAAAAGAGGCTCGGCGGCGGCCGAGGGGCCCCGAGGGCTCCCGCCTCTGGCAAAGCCCGGAGCCCCAGCGCGGCCGGCCCTGCGGATAGGGCGCCAAGGGCAGGGGAAGAGCGGGCAGAGCTTTCGGGGCTGGGCCCTTGCCTGCGGGAGCAGGAGCCCGACGTCCGCCCCTCCGGAAAAGAGGCTCGGCGGCGGCCGAGGGGCCCCGAGGGCTCCCGCCTCTGGCAAAGCCCGGAGCCCCAGCGCGGCCGGCCCTGCGGATAGGGCGCCAAGGGCAGGGGAAGAGCGGGCAGAGTTTTCGGGGCTGGGCCCTTGCCTGCGGGAGCAGGAGCCAGACGTCCGCCCCTCCGGAAAAGAGGCTCGGCAGCGGCCGAGGGGCCCCGAGGGCTCCCGCCTCTGGCAAAGCCCGGAGCCCCAGCGCGGCCGGCCCTGCGCATAGGGCGCCAAGGGCAGGGGAAGAGCGGGCAGAGCTTTCGGGGCTGGGCCCTTGCCTGCGGGAGCAGGAGCCCGACGTCCGCCCCTCCGGAAAAGAGGCTCGGCGGCGGCCGAGGGGCCCCGAGGGCTCCCGCCTCTGGCAAAGCCCGGAGCCCCAGCGCGGCCGGCCCTGCGCATAGGGCGCCAAGGGCAGGGGAAGAGCGGGCAGAGTTTTCGGGGCTGGGCCCTTGCCTGCGGGAGCAGGAGCCCGACGTCCGCCCCTCCGGAAAAGAGGCTCGGCAGCGGCCGAGGGGCCCCAAGGGCTCCCGCCTCTGGCAAAGCCCGGAGCCCCAGCGCGGCCGGCCCTGCGGATAGGGCGCCAAGGGCAGGGGAAGAGCGGGCAGAGCTTTCGGGGCTGGGCCCTTGCCTGCGGGAGCAGGAGCCCGACGTCCGCCCCTCCGGAAAAGAGGCTCGGCGGCGGCCGAGGGGCCCCGAGGGCTCCCGCCTCTGGCAAAGCCCGCAGCCCCAGCGCGGCCGGCCCTGCGGATAGGGCGCCAAGGGCAGGGGAAGAGCGGGCAGAGCTTTCGGGGCTGGGCCCTTGCCTGCGGGAGCAGGAGCCCGACGTCCGCCCCTCCGGAAAAGAGGCTCGGCGGCGGCCGAGGGGCCCCGAGGGCTCCCGCCTCTGGCAAAGCCCGGAGCCCCAGCGCGGCCGGCCCTGCGGATAGGGCGCCAAGGGCAGGGGAAGAGCGGGCAGAGCTTTCGGGGCTGGGCCCTTGCCTGCGGGAGCAGGAGCCCGACGTCCGCCCCTCCGGAAAAGAGGCTCGGCGGCGGCCGAGGGGCCCCGAGGGCTCCCGCCTCTGGCAAAGCCCGGAGCCCCAGCGCGGCCGGCCCTGCGCATAGGGCGCCAAGGGCAGGGGAAGAGCGGGCAGAGCTTTCGGGGCTGGGCCCTTGCCTGCGGGAGCAGGAGCCCGACGTCCGCCCCTTTGGAAAAGAGGCTCGGCGGCGGCCGAGGGGCCCCGAGGGCTCCCGCCTCTGGCAAAGCCCGGAGCCCCAGCGCGGCCGGCCCTGCGGATAGGGCGCCAAGGGCAGGGGAAGAGCGGGCAGAGCTTTCGGGGCTGGGCCCTTACCTGCGGGAGCAGGAGCCCGACGTCCGCCCCTCCGGAAAAGAGGCTCGGCGGCGGCCCAGGGGCCCCGAGGGCTCCCGCCTCTGGCAAAGCCCGGAGCCCCAGCGCGGCCGGCCCTGCGCATAGGGCGCCAAGGGCAGGGGAAGAGCGGGCAGAGCTTTCGGGGCTGGGCCCTTGCCTGCGGGAGCAGGAGCCCGACCTTCGCCCCTCCGGAAAAGAGGCTCGGCGGCGGCCGAGGGGCCCCGAGGGCTCCCGCCTCTGGCAAAGCCCAGAGCCCCAGCGCGGCCGGCCCTGCGGATAGGGCGCCAAGGGCAGGGGAAGAGCGGGCAGAGCTTTCGGGGCTGGGCCCTTGCCTGCGGGAGCAGGAGCCCGACGTCCGCCCCTCCGGAAAAGAGGCTCGGCGGCGGCCGAGGGGCCCCGAGGGCTCCCGCCTCTGGCAAAGCCCGGAGCCCCAGCGCGGCCGGCCCTGCGCATAGGGCGCCAAGGGCAGGGGAAGAGCGGGCAGAGCTTTCGGGGCTGGGCCCTTGCCTGTGGGAGCAGGAGCCCGACGTCCGCCCCTCCGGAAAAGAGGCTCGGCGGCGGCCGAGGGGCCCCGAGGGCTCCCGCCTCTGGCAAAGCCCGGAGCCCCAGCGCGGCCGGCCCTGCGCATAGGGCGCCAAGGGCAGGGGAAGAGCGGGCAGAGCTTTCGGGGCTGGGCCCTTGCCTGCGGGAGCAGGAGCTCGACGTCCGCCCCTCGGGAAAAGAGGCTCGGCGGCGGCCGAGGGGCCCCGAGGGCTCCCGCCTCTGGCAAAGCCCGGAGCCCCAGCGCGGCCGGCTCTGCGGATAGGGCGCCAAGGGCAGGGGAAGAGCGGGCAGAGCTTTCGGGGCTGGGCCCTTGCCTGCGGGAGCAGGAGCCCGACGTCCGCCCCTCCGGAAAAGAGGCTCGGCGGCGGCCCAGGGGCCCCGAGGGCTCCCGCCTCTGGCAAAGCCCGGAGCCCCAGCGCGGCCGGCCCTGCGGATAGGGCGCCAAGGGCAGGGGAAGAGCGGGCAGAGCTTTCGGGGCTGGGCCCTTGCCTGCGGGAGCAGGAGCCCGACGTCCGCCCCTCCGGAAAAGAGGCTCGGCGGCGGCCGAGGGGCCCCGAGGGCTCCCGCCTCTGGCAAAGCCCGGAGCCCCAGCGCGGCCGGCCCTGCGCATAGGGCGCCAAGGGCAGGGGAAGAGCGGGCAGAGCTTTCGGGGCTGGGCCCTTGCCTGCGGGAGCAGGAGCCCGACGTCCGCCCCTCCGGAAAAGAGGCTCGGCGGCGGCCGAGGGGCCCCGAGGGCTCCCGCCTCTGGCAAAGCCCGGAGCCCCAGCGCGGCCGGCCCTGCGGATAGGGCGCCAAGGGCAGGGGAAGAGCGGGCAGAGCTTTCGGGGCTGGGCCCTTGCCTGCGGGAGCAGGAGCCCGACGTCCGCCCCTCCGGAAAAGAGGCTCGGCGGCGGCCGAGGGGCCCCGAGGGCTCCCGCCTCTGGCAAAGCCCGGAGCCCCAGCGCGGCCGGCCCTGCGGATAGGGCGCCAAGGGCAGGGGAAGAGCGGGCAGAGCTTTCGGGGCTGGGCCCTTGCCTGCGGGAGCAGGAGCCCGACGTCCGCCCCTCCGGAAAAGAGGCTCGGCGGCGGCCGAGGGGCCCCGAGGGCTCCCGCCTCTGGCAAAGCCCGGAGCCCCAGCGCGGCCGGCCCTGCGGATAGGGCGCCAAGGGCAGGGGAAGAGCGGGCAGAGCTTTCGGGGCTGGGCCCTTGCCTGCGGGAGCAGGAGCCCGACCTTCGCCCCTCCGGAAAAGAGGCTCGGCGGCGGCCGAGGGGCCCCGAGGGCTCCCGCCTCTGGCAAAGCCCGGAGCCCCAGCGCGGCCGGCCCTGCGGATAGGGCGCCAAGGGCAGGGGAAGAGCGGGCAGAGCTTTCGGGGCTGGGCCCTTGCCTGCGGGAGCAGGAGCCCGACGTCCGCCCCTCCGGAAAAGAGGCTCGGCGGCGGCCGAGGGGCCCCGAGGGCTCCCGCCTCTGGCAAAGCCCGGAGCCCCAGCGCGGCCGGCCCTGCGCATAGGGCGCCAAGGGCAGGGGAAGAGCGGGCAGAGCTTTCGGGGCTGGGCCCTTGCCTGCGGGAGCAGGAGCCCGACGTCCGCCCCTCCGGAAAAGAGGCTCGGCGGCGGCCGAGGGGCCCCGAGGGCTCCCGCCTCTGGCAAAGCCCGGAGCCCCAGCGCGGCCGGCCCTGCGGATAGGGCGCCAAGGGCAGGGGAAGAGTGGGCAGAGCTTTCGGGGCTGGGCCCTTGCCTGCGGGAGCAGGAGCCCGACGTCCGCCCCTCCGGAAAAGAGGCTCGGCGGCGGCCGAGGGGCCCCGAGGGCTCCCGCCTCTGGCAAAGCCCGGAGCCCCAGCGCGGCCGGCTCTGCGGATAGGGCGCCAAGGGCAGGGGAAGAGCGGGCAGAGCTTTCGGGGCTGGGCCCTTGCCTGCGGGAGCAGGAGCCCGACGTCCGCCCCTCCGGAAAAGAGGCTCGGCGGCGGCCGAGGGGCCCCGAGGGCTCCCGCCTCTGGCAAAGCCCGGAGCCCCAGCGCGGCCGGCCCTGCGGATAGGGCGCCAAGGGCAGGGGAAGAGCGGGCAGAGCTTTCGGGGCTGGGCCCTTGCCTGCGGGAGCAGGAGCCCGACCTTCGCCCCTCCGGAAAAGAGGCTCGGCGGCGGCCGAGGGGCCCCGAGGGCTCCCGCCTCTGGCAAAGCCCGGAGCCCCAGCGCGGCCGGCCCTGCGGATAGGGCGCCAAGGGCAGGGGAAGAGCGGGCAGAGCTTTCGGGGCTGGGCCCTTGCCTGCGGGAGCAGGAGCTCGACGTCCGCCCCTCCGGAAAAGAGGCTCGGCGGCGGCCGAGGGGCCCCGAGGGCTCCCGCCTCTGGCAAAGCCCGGAGCCCCAGCGCGGCCTGCTCTGCGGATAGGGCGCCAAGGGCAGGGGAAGAGCGGGCAGAGCTTTCGGGGCTGGGCCCTTGCCTGCGGGAGCAGGAGCCCGACGTCCGCCCCTCCGGAAAAGAGGCTCGGCGGCGGCCCAGGGGCCCCGAGGGCTCCCGCCTCTGGCAAAGCCCGGAGCCCCAGCGCGGCCGGCCCTGCGCATAGGGCGCCAAGGGCAGGGGAAGAGCGGGCAGAGCTTTCGGGGCTGGGCCCTTGCCTGCGGGAGCAGGAGCCCGACGTCCGCCCCTCCGGAAAAGAGGCTCGGCGGCGGCCGAGGGGCCCCGAGGGCTCCCGCCTCTGGCAAAGCCCGGAGCCCCAGCGCGGCCGGCCCTGCGGATAGGGCGCCAAGGGCAGGGGAAGAGCGGGCAGAGCTTTCGGGGCTGGGCCCTTGCCTGCGGGAGCAGGAGCCCGACGTCCGCCCCTCCGGAAAAGAGGCTCGGCGGCGGCCCAGGGGCCCCGAGGGCTCCCGCCTCTGGCAAAGCCCGGAGCCCCAGCGCGGCCAGCCCTGCGGATAGGGCGCCAAGGGCAGGGGAAGAGCGGGCAGAGCTTTCGGGGCTGGGCCCTTGCCTGCGGGAGCAGGAGCCCGACGTCCGCCCCTCCGGAAAAGAGGCTCGGCGGCGGCCGAGGGGCCCCGAGGGCTCCCGCCTCTGGCAAAGCCCGGAGCCCCAGCGCGGCCGGCCCTGCGCATAGGGCGCCAAGGGCAGGGGAAGAGCGGGCAGAGCTTTCGGGGCTGGGCCCTTGCCTGCGGGAGCAGGAGCCCGACGTCCGCCCCTCCGGAAAAGAGGCTCGGCGGCGGCCGAGGGGCCCCGAGGGCTCCCGCCTCTGGCAAAGCCCGGAGCCCCAGCGCGGCCGGCCCTGCGGATAGGGCGCCAAGGGCAGGGGAAGAGCGGGCAGAGCTTTCGGGGCTGGGCCCTTGCCTGCGGGAGCAGGAGCCCGACGTCCGCCCCTCCGGAAAAGAGGCTCGGCGGCGGCCGAGGGGCCCCGAGGGCTCCCGCCTCTGGCAAAGCCCGGAGCCCCAGCGCGGCCGGCCCTGCGGATAGGGCGCCAAGGGCAGGGGAAGAGCGGGCAGAGCTTTCGGGGCTGGGCCCTTGCCTGCGGGAGCAGGAGCTCGACGTCCGCCCCTCCGGAAAAGAGGCTCGGCGGCGGCCGAGGGGCCCCGAGGGCTCCCGCCTCTGGCAAAGCCCGGAGCCCCAGCGCGGCCGGCTCTGCGGATAGGGCGCCAAGGGCAGGGGAAGAGCGGGCAGAGCTTTCGGGGCTGGGCCCTTGCCTGCGGGAGCAGGAGCCCGACGTCCGCCCCTCCGGAAAAGAGGCTCGGCGGCGGCCGAGGGGCCCCGAGGGCTCCCGCCTCTGGCAAAGCCCGGAGCCCCAGCGCGGCCGGCCCTGCGGATAGGGCGCCAAGGGCAGGGGAAGAGCGGGCAGAGCTTTCGGGGCTGGGCCCTTGCCTGCGGGAGCAGGAGCCCGACCTTCGCCCCTCCGGAAAAGAGGCTCGGCGGCGGCCGAGGGGCCCCGAGGGCTCCCGCCTCTGGCAAAGCCCGGAGCCCCAGCGCGGCCGGCCCTGCGGATAGGGCGCCAAGGGCAGGGGAAGAGCGGGCAGAGCTTTCGGGGCTGGGCCCTTGCCTGCGGGAGCAGGAGCCCGACATCCGCCCCTCCGGAAAAGAGGCTCGGCGGCGGCCCAGGGGCCCCGAGGGCTCCCGCCTCTGGCAAAGCCCGGAGCCCCAGCGCGGCCGGCCCTGCGGATAGGGCGCCAAGGGCAGGGGAAGAGCGGGCAGAGCTTTCGGGGCTGGGCCCTTGCCTGCGGGAGCAGGAGCCCGACGTCCGCCCCTCCGGAAAAGAGGCTCGGCGGCGGCCGAGGGGCCCCGAGGGCTCCCGCCTCTGGCAAAGCCCGGAGCCCCAGCGCGGCCGGCCCTGCGGATAGGGCGCCAAGGGCAGGGGAAGAGCGGGCAGAGCTTTCGGGGCTGGGCCCTTGCCTGCGGGAGCAGGAGCCCGACGTCCGCCCCTCCGGAAAAGAGGCTCGGCGGCGGCCGAGGGGCCCCGAGGGCTCCCGCCTCTGGCAAAGCCCGGAGCCCCAGCGCGGCCGGCCCTGCGGATAGGGCGCCAAGGGCAGGGGAAGAGCGGGCAGAGCTTTCGGGGCTGGGCCCTTGCCTGCGGGAGCAGGAGCTCGACGTCCGCCCCTCCGGCAAAGAGGCTCGGCGGCGGCCGAGGGGCCCCGAGGGCTCCCGCCTCTGGCAAAGCCCGGAGCCCCAGCGCGGCCGGCTCTGCGGATAGGGTGCCAAGGGCAGGGGAAGAGCGGGCAGAGCTTTCGGGGCTGGGCCCTTGCCTGCGGGAGCAGGAGCCCGACGTCCGCCCCTCCGGAAAAGAGGCTCGGCGGCGGCCGAGGGGCCCCGAGGGCTCCCGCCTCTGGCAAAGCCCGGAGCCCCAGCGCGGCCGGCCCTGCGGATAGGGCGCCAAGGGCAGGGGAAAGAGCGGGCAGAGCTTTCGGGGCTGGGCCCTTGCCTGCGGGAGCAGGAGCCCGACCTTCGCCCCTCCGGAAAAGAGGCTCGGCGGCGGCCGAGGGGCCCCGAGGGCTCCCGCCTCTGGCAAAGCCCGGAGCCCCAGCGCGGCCGGCCCTGCGGATAGGGCGCCAAGGGCAGGGGAAGAGCGGGCAGAGCTTTCGGGGCTGGGCCCTTGCCTGCGGGAGCAGGAGCCCGACGTCCGCCCCTCCGGAAAAGAGGCTCGGCGGCGGCCGAGGGGCCCCGAGGGCTCCCGCCTCTGGCAAAGCCCGGAGCCCCAGCGCGGCCGGCCCTGCGGATAGGGCGCCAAGGGCAGGGGAAGAGCGGGGCAGAGCTTTCGGGGCTGGGCCCTTGCCTGCGGGAGCAGGAGCCCGACGTCCGCCCCTCCGGAAAAGAGGCTCGGCGGCGGCCGAGGGGCCCCGAGGGCTCCCGCCTCTGGCAAAGCCCGGAGCCCCAGCGCGGCCGGCCCTGCGGATAGGGCGCCAAGGGCAGGGGAAGAGCGGGCAGAGCTTTCGGGGCTGGGCCCTTGCCTGCGGGAGCAGGAGCTCGACGTCCGCCCCTCCGGAAAAGAGGCTCGGCGGCGGCCGAGGGGCCCCGAGGGCTCCCGCCTCTGGCAAAGCCCGGAGCCCCAGCGCGGCCGGCTCTGCGGATAGGGCGCCAAGGGCAGGGGAAGAGCGGGCAGAGCTTTCGGGGCTGGGCCCTTGCCTGCGGGAGCAGGAGCCCGACGTCCGCCCCTCCGGAAAAGAGGCTCGGCGGCGGCCGAGGGGCCCCGAGGGCTCCCGCCTCTGGCAAAGCCCGGAGCCCCAGCGCGGCCGGCCCTGCGGATAGGGCGCCAAGGGCAGGGGAAGAGCGGGCAGAGCTTTCGGGGCTGGGCCCTTGCCTGCGGGAGCAGGAGCCCGACCTTCGCCCCTCCGGAAAAGAGGCTCGGCGGCGGCCGAGGGGCCCCGAGGGCTCCCGCCTCTGGCAAAGCCCGGAGCCCCAGCGCGGCCGGCCCTGCGGATAGGGCGCCAAGGGCAGGGGAAGAGCGGGCAGAGCTTTCGGGGCTGGGCCCTTGCCTGCGGGAGCAGGAGCCCGACATCCGCCCCTCCGGAAAAGAGGCTCGGCGGCGGCCCAGGGGCCCCGAGGGCTCCCGCCTCTGGCAAAGCCCGGAGCCCCAGCGCGGCCGGCCCTGCGGATAGGGCGCCAAGGGCAGGGGAAGAGCGGGCAGAGCTTTCGGGGCTGGGCCCTTGCCTGCGGGAGCAGGAGCCCGACGTCCGCCCCTCCGGAAAAGAGGCTCGGCGGCGGCCGAGGGGCCCCGAGGGCTCCCGCCTCTGGCAAAGCCCGGAGCCCCAGCGCGGCCGGCCCTGCGGATAGGGCGCCAAGGGCAGGGGAAGAGCGGGCAGAGCTTTCGGGGCTGGGCCCTTGCCTGCGGGAGCAGGAGCCCGACGTCCGCCCCTCCGGAAAAGAGGCTCGGCGGCGGCCGAGGGGCCCCGAGGGCTCCCGCCTCTGGCAAAGCCCGGAGCCCCAGCGCGGCCGGCCCTGCGGATAGGGCGCCAAGGGCAGGGGAAGAGCGGGCAGAGCTTTCGGGGCTGGGCCCTTGCCTGCGGGAGCAGGAGCTCGACGTCCGCCCCTCCGGCAAAGAGGCTCGGCGGCGGCCGAGGGGCCCCGAGGGCTCCCGCCTCTGGCAAAGCCCGGAGCCCCAGCGCGGCCGGCTCTGCGGATAGGGTGCCAAGGGCAGGGGAAGAGCGGGCAGAGCTTTCGGGGCTGGGCCCTTGCCTGCGGGAGCAGGAGCCCGACGTCCGCCCCTCCGGAAAAGAGGCTCGGCGGCGGCCGAGGGGCCCCGAGGGCTCCCGCCTCTGGCAAAGCCCGGAGCCCCAGCGCGGCCGGCCCTGCGGATAGGGCGCCAAGGGCAGGGGAAGAGCGGGCAGAGCTTTCGGGGCTGGGCCCTTGCCTGCGGGAGCAGGAGCCCGACCTTCGCCCCTCCGGAAAAGAGGCTCGGCGGCGGCCGAGGGGCCCCGAGGGCTCCCGCCTCTGGCAAAGCCCGGAGCCCCAGCGCGGCCGGCCCTGCGGATAGGGCGCCAAGGGCAGGGGAAGAGCGGGCAGAGCTTTCGGGGCTGGGCCCTTGCCTGCGGGAGCAGGAGCCCGACCTTCGCCCCTCCGGAAAAGAGGCTCGGCGGCGGCCGAGGGGCCCCGAGGGCTCCCGCCTCTGGCAAAGCCCGGAGCCCCAGCGCGGCCGGCCCTGCGGATAGGGCGCCAAGGGCAGGGGAAGAGCGGGCAGAGCTTTCGGGGCTGGGCCCTTGCCTGCGGGAGCAGGAGCCCGACGTCCGCCCCTCCGGAAAAGAGGCTCGGCGGCGGCCGAGGGGCCCCGAGGGCTCCCGCCTCTGGCAAAGCCCGGAGCCCCAGCGCGGCCTGCTCTGCGGATAGGGCGCCAAGGGCAGGGGAAGAGCGGGCAGAGCTTTCGGGGCTGGGCCCTTGCCTGCGGGAGCAGGAGCCCGACGTCCGCCCCTCCGGAAAAGAGGCTCGGCGGCGGCCCAGGGGCCCCGAGGGCTCCCGCCTCTGGCAAAGCCCGGAGCCCCAGCGCGGCCGGCCCTGCGGATAGGGCGCCAAGGGCAGGGGAAGAGCGGGCAGAGCTTTCGGGGCTGGGCCCTTGCCTGCGGGAGCAGGAGCCCGACGTCCGCCCCTCCGGAAAAGAGGCTCGGCGGCGGCCGAGGGGCCCCGAGGGCTCCCGCCTCTGGCAAAGCCCGGAGCCCCAGCGCGGCCGGCCCTGCGCATAGGGCGCCAAGGGCAGGGGAAGAGCGGGCAGAGCTTTCGGGGCTGGGCCCTTGCCTGCGGGAGCAGGAGCCCGACGTCCGCCCCTCCGGAAAAGAGGCTCGGCGGCGGCCCAGGGGCCCCGAGGGCTCCCGCCTCTGGCAAAGCCCGGAGCCCCAGCGCGGCCGGCCCTGCGGATAGGGCGCCAAGGGCAGGGGAAGAGCGGGCAGAGCTTTCGGGGCTGGGCCCTTGCCTGCGGGAGCAGGAGCCCGACGTCCGCCCCTCCGGAAAAGAGGCTCGGCGGCGGCCCAGGGGCCCCGAGGGCTCCCGCCTCTGGCAAAGCCCGGAGCCCCAGCGCGGCCGGCCCTGCGGATAGGGCGCCAAGGGCAGGGGAAGAGCGGGCAGAGCTTTCGGGGCTGGGCCCTTGCCTGCGGGAGCAGGAGCCCGACGTCCGCCCCTCCGGAAAAGAGGCTCGGCGGCGGCCGAGGGGCCCCGAGGGCTCCCGCCTCTGGCAAAGCCCGGAGCCCCAGCGCGGCCGGCCCTGCGGATAGGGCGCCAAGGGCAGGGGAAGAGCGGGCAGAGCTTTCGGGGCTGGGCCCTTGCCTGCGGGAGCAGGAGCCCGACGTCCGCCCCTCCGGAAAAGAGGCTCGGCGGCGGCCGAGGGGCCCCGAGGGCTCCCGCCTCTGGCAAAGCCCGGAGCCCCAGCGCGGCCGGCCCTGCGGATAGGGCGCCAAGGGCAGGGGAAGAGCGGGCAGAGCTTTCGGGGCTGGGCCCTTGCCTGCGGGAGCAGGAGCCCGACGTCCGCCCCTCCGGAAAAGAGGCTCGGCGGCGGCCGAGGGGCCCCGAGGGCTCCCGCCTCTGGCAAAGCCCGGAGCCCCAGCGCGGCCGGCCCTGCGGATAGGGCGCCAAGGGCAGGGGAAGAGCGGGCAGAGCTTTCGGGGCTGGGCCCTTGCCTGCGGGAGCAGGAGCTCGACGTCCGCCCCTCCGGAAAAGAGGCTCGGCGGCGGCCGAGGGGCCCCGAGGGCTCCCGCCTCTGGCAAAGCCCGGAGCCCCAGCGCGGCCGGCCCTGCGGATAGGGCGCCAAGGGCAGGGGAAGAGCGGGCAGAGCTTTCGGGGCTGGGCCCTTGCCTGCGGGAGCAGGAGCCCGACGTCCGCCCCTCCGGAAAAGAGGCTCGGCGGCGGCCGAGGGGCCCCGAGGGCTCCCGCCTCTGGCAAAGCCCGGAGCCCCAGCGCGGCCGGCCCTGCGGATAGGGCGCCAAGGGCAGGGGAAGAGCGGGCAGAGCTTTCGGGGCTGGGCCCTTGCCTGCGGGAGCAGGAGCCCGACCTTCGCCCCTCCGGAAAAGAGGCTCGGCGGCGGCCGAGGGGCCCCGAGGGCTCCCGCCTCTGGCAAAGCCCGGAGCCCCAGCGCGGCCGGCCCTGCGGATAGGGCGCCAAGGGCAGGGGAAGAGCGGGCAGAGCTTTCGGGGCTGGGCCCTTGCCTGCGGGAGCAGGAGCCCGACGTCCGCCCCTCCGGAAAAGAGGCTCGGCGGCGGCCGAGGGGCCCCGAGGGCTCCCGCCTCTGGCAAAGCCCGGAGCCCCAGCGCGGCCGGCCCTGCGGATAGGGCGCCAAGGGCAGGGGAAGAGCGGGCAGAGCTTTCGGGGCTGGGCCCTTGCCTGCGGGAGCAGGAGCCCGACGTCCGCCCCTCCGGAAAAGAGGCTCGGCGGCGGCCGAGGGGCCCCGAGGGCTCCCGCCTCTGGCAAAGCCCGGAGCCCCAGCGCGGCCGGCCCTGCGGATAGGGCGCCAAGGGCAGGGGAAGAGCGGGCAGAGCTTTCGGGGC
>NW_027439449.1:0-74632 GCF_964188355.1 Buteo buteo
ATGAGGCGTTAGGAGAAGAGGGAAGCTGGTGAAAAGAGGCTTGGGTGGGGTGAGGGAGGAGACTGCCGTTCCCGGCAGCTCTCCCCCGCAGCATCCCGGGACACGTGAGCGTGGAAAGGGCCCTGGCCAAGGTCTGGGGAACACTCGCTTCCTTTCCCGTTCACACCAGTTTCTGCGAGCGTCGCTGGAGCCCGTGGAGGACAAGGCCTGGACCGTAGGCCTGAGCCAGGAGCTGAGCCAGCGGCTGGGCAGCTCTGCTGCCGGCTCCTGGGAGGAGGTGTGTGTCCTGCCCGGCACTGGGGCTGGAGCTGGCGCTGGTACTCTGCCCACGCAGGCAGATTTCACTGCTTTCCTTTCCCTCGTCCCCAAAAGGCGTTTCCCCTGGGCTGCCCCAGCGGCTGGCCACAGCCTGGCATCGTGGCCGGCTCTGCCTGCTCCCGGAGGTGGTGGGGTCCATCTGGGGCCAGCCCTCTCCTGACGGGTCGGGCCATGACTGCATCTCGGGCTCGGCTTCTTCTCTTTCAGCTTTTCCTGTACAAGGCTCTTGGGACGGTGCTGGCAGCTTGTCAGGACCTCAGACACGTCCAAGGGCAGGTGCTGAGGTTCCTCCAGGAGACAAACCCTGTGGAGCTGTCTGAGGCCAAGGTGAGGTGATGCTCCTGTCCTGAGCAGCCCCTGGATTTTCCTGGGGGAGAGGGAGGGCTGCTCCTGGCCCAGCTCCAGACCTCCTTCCTTTCCCCGTTGCTGCTGTTTCCGGCTTGCTGCAACGTCCTGCCCGGCCACGGTCGCTGGCCACGGCTGAATGCCTGGACTGGAACCGACTCCCCGTTTCTCCGTGGTTGCAGGGAATGATTTCTGTTGTGTCCCACGCTGCCGAGAGCCACTTCCACCTGGTCTTGGGCACGGTGACTATGTTCTCTGCCGCTTTCACCAGAGACTGGTCCCGCCAGGCTTCCACGGGCTGGGAGGTAAAGGAACGAGGGGCTTGCTGGTTGGCTTTCCTTTTTTGGCCTTCTTTCCACTTCTACACCTGCAGCAGCCACCCTGTGGCAGCTGCCTTGAGATTAACCTTCTTGGAAGAGCTACCCGAGACCTGTGTTTCAGAGGGGACATCCTGGCCTTGGGGCCCCTGAGGGGTCTCTGGAGAGGATGGGGTTTGGCACCTGGTGGATCAGAGCCACCCAGCTGGGGCAGCTGCAGCAGTTGCTTGCTTGCTTGCTTGCTCGCAGCCACATTGCCCTGACTTAACTTCAGCAGGAGCTGGTGACAAGGGGGTGGGCACAGTGTGACACTCTGCCCCTTCCTCAAAGCTGAGGGCTGGGAGCAGGAGCCTGGTGAGGTCTCGTTGGCTCTGCTCCCCACCTGGGGGCTGTGGGGAAGCCTTTCTGGGCAGGGCAGGGCCCTGCAGAGAGAGCAGTGCAGCCTGGCCTGGGGAGGTGAGCAGACCGGGCTCATCTGCGCCACTGACCCGCACAGGCTGCACGGCTCTGAGCAGGACCGTGACAGGCTATGTCGGGTACCTGTCCGCAGAAAGGTTCCAGACAGCTCCCCGGCCTCTCGAGTCAGTGGTATAACAGCCAGCAGCGTGTGTGATGCTGGCTGCACCTCCTCCCTCTCCGAGAGAGAGAACTCAAGCTGCGGGGTGGGAACAACTCCCAGCCCCAGCACTCGCAGCTCGGGGAGCTGCTGGGAGGTGCTGGGGGAAACAAAGAGCTGGCGAGGGTGCGGGGCAGGGCCTGCCGCAGGAGCCCGCCGCAGGAGTCCCGGGGCTGATGTCTCAGGGCATCTCTGTCGACACAGGTACAGCGGCGGCAGAAGATGGAGCGAACCCGGACCATTCGTGCTGCTCTCATGCGCACCTACAGCGGCATTGCGCTGCATGCCCCCAAGGAGCAGCTGCTCACCTGTGTGGATAAAGAAATCATGGGCAACATCCTGAGGCTCTCCAGAGATAAAGAGAGGGTAGGAGCACAGGGCGCGTAGGGTGGGGATGCCCGGGTGCCCCAGCTCCGGCCCCTCGGGGCTGGGGTGTACCGAGATGGGCGGTCTCTTCCTAAAGACCTCCCAAGGAGGGGTTTGTCCTCAGTGTCCAGATGCAAGCCCTCTGTGGCTTCTCCCTGCCCATGCTCCTCTTCCACCTCTCAGCCCTTCAAAGAGTTCAAGGGGTGCTTTGCTCTCTTTGGCCTCAGGACTTGCAGCTCAAGCTCGCCCTGGTGCAGAGCATCACCGAGGTCAGTTGTGCCATCCAGGCTGTGGGCGACTGCGGCAGCTTTGAGCTCTCCTTAAAGCAGGAGGCGATGCGGACCCTGCTGGTGAGTGTCCGTAGCTGGAGCCGTCACACGGGGGAGTTTTGGGCTGTGCCGTCAGCCTGGTTTCCCCAGAGGCATGATGGCCTCTCGGCTTCACGCGAGCTCCTGGAGCTGTGTCCGCAGCTGGTGGGGCCCTCGGGTGCTGGTACTGGGTGGCTGTGGCTGAGGAGCAGGGTCCCTCCTGCAGTGCCTTTGTGCCTTTGGGGTTCCGTGGGGGAGATGGGGCAGCGTCTGCCCAAGCCTGGCAGCAGAGCCTGTCCCCGGGGCGGCGGGAGGGCTGTCCCGTGTCCCTGCCCGCTGCCAACTCTGCACTTGTCTCTGGGACTTGCAGGACTGGATAAAGAGGGAGCCCTGGGACTCCCTGGTGTATGGAGTGTTTCAGGCCCTGGAGGAGTTGAGGTGAGGTCTGTTCCCCAGGCTCTGGGCACTCCCAGTGTGCCCCAGCCCAGCTTGAGCATGGGGCCAGGAGCTGCTGGGGCTGTGGAGTGGGAGGGTGTTCCCCATTCCAGGTGTCTCCCAGAAGAAGGGAGCCCCAGGGGTTCCTTAACCTGGGGGGGGTGGGGGGGTTGCCTGCTGCCTGGGAGGAGGTAGGAATTGCTGGAGCTGAAGGCAGTGCTCGCTGGCATGGGCTGGGGGGGTTGGATTTGGGGCCCTCGATTAGGAGGGACTCAGTTGTGGTTTAAACCACCCTGGAGAGGGCTAGTAAATCCCCTTTCTGTTTTGTCTCCCTTCTTCCTCTGGCCAGCAAGCTGAGGCCGCCTCTGAGCAGGAAGGAAAATGGCAACCTGCTGGCAGTGTGCTGCCAGAGTGTTTTGTCCCATCCTTCCGAGGAGCAGATGAAAAAGGGAAGGAAGAGTGTGAGGGCAGCTGTGAACATGGAGGTACCCACCGGCCAGTGCCTGCCCACCTCTGGGTCAGGATCCCACCTCAGCACGCCCTGGCAGCCCCCATGATGCATAGCCTCAGCTCTCCTTTGCTGCTTTTAGCTTCTGCACAGGAGAGGCATGGAAGATCTGGGCCACCTCATAGAAACCCTTCTGGAGGCTGAGGCGACCTCTGCCTGCTTTTGCAAAGTGTTCCACGTGAGTAGCCACGGGGCAACAGGGAAAGCGTTGCCAGGGCAGAGAATCGAGACCTTAGTGGGTGATAGGAGGTGGATACCTTTCCTCCAGACAAATGGGGCTTTGGCTCCTTGCTCTGGGGCTGTGCATCTGGCCGGGGCTGGGGGTCAGGAGTGCCTGGCCACTGCAGCCTCAGGACAGGCAGTGAAGTGGGCCCTGGTGGAGGGAAAGCCAAGAGCCAGCCCTGAGCTGGGCGAGAGCAGCCCTGGGGGGAAGGCCGGAGCAGGGAGACGCCAGCAGGGAAGCAAGACCTGACACAGGGCAGAGGCGGCTGCATAGCGCGAGGCGGTGAAGGCTGCAGGGCCGGTGCTTGGTGGGGCGGGGGATGCGCCAGGAAGGGGCCAGAGAAGAAGGGAGAGGGAGAGGGATCTCGGGGAGAGAAAGATTCCTGTTGCGAGAGAGATGCCCCCTGCCCCAGGTCCTGAAGGGCTGGCTCACCTCAGCCAAAGAATGGGAGCGGGAGAGAGCCCTGCGGGTTTGCACCCACGTGCTGGGCGCTTGCAAGGAGCGATGTGAGCTCACGGTGAGTAGGGACCCTCCGCGTGCCCTAGTGCCCCATTCCCACCATTCGTGGCCCTGGAAAGGAGCCCTGCCCAGCTGGGTGCTGGCTTTCGGGGCCCCTGGGATTATGGGGCAGCCCTTCTGCCTGGTCGCTGCCCAGGGAGCAGGCTGGGCAGTAGAGGCGAGCGGGCGCTGGGACTGCCTGCAACCTTTTTCCTGCTGCTGTCCCCTGCAGAGAGGATGTCCCTACAAGCAGTTCGGCTCCCTGGTGGGACTGCTGGGGTCTCTGACCAGCGACTGCCTGGACACGTGCCACCAGAGGGCATGGGTCTGCCTTGGCTACCTTCTCCAAATGCAAGGTGAGGAGAGCAGGCGCTTCCCAGCCTTGCTCAGCCCGATCCTCCCTCCCTCCCTTCCTGGCCTGGCGCCACCGGGGTCCCGTGGAGGGAAGGGGGAGGCAACGTGCTGGGCTGGTTTTGTGCCCCCACCCTGTTAGCCCTCTGCCCCCCTGCCCATCTCAGGAAGGATCCCTGAGAGAGTGTTGCCGAGTCCCACCTCCCCGGGGCGTGCGTGAGGTTGGGTGGTCAGGGCCATCCCTCACTGCTGTCTGAGAGCAGGACGTCGTCACCAATGCTGGGGACTGTCCCCCTCCACGTCTGTCCCTCTCCACGGTCCAGGCAGGAGAGACAGAGGGTGGTCAGACAACTCGCTCGGATGAGGTCCCCGACGTTTCAGAGGGTGCCTTCCCCCTCGCTCCCTGCCTTCAGCCTGGAGAGACAGGCAGCTACCCAGGCAGTCTCCAAAGTCATCCCTGGCAGGGAAGAAATCTCCTGGGGAGCACAAGAGAGGAAGCCAATTTGCTGCCCAGAGCAAACTGGGCAGGGAGGAGGGATCTGAGCTGCAGGCCCAGAGCGTGCTGCAAAGGGTTGAGTTTGCAGCCTTTCCTCTTCAGGCAGCAGGGTCTGCCTGTGCTGAGGAAGTCACAGGGAGGTTTCCTGCCTCCCAGAGACGATGGCGGCCTGTGTGGGAATAGGGGACGCAGCTGCTAGGAGCAGAGGCTGCTGAAACCCTGAAGCCCCAGCAAAAGGTTTAAGGAGGAAGAGGGCTCTTTCCAGCCCGGGGTTTGTCAGCCATTTATCAGGCTCAGGAAATCCCGCTGCCCCAAGTTCAGGAGGGCCCTGGCTTTCCCTGTGGCCTTCCCTGCCACCACGGGGGTTCTCCTTTATTGGTATCTGGGGGCAGAGGTTGGCTTTCTGTAGACGTGACTCCTCTTCTCTCCTGCTGTTTGTTCCAGCCAAGAGCATGAAGGTGCCGCAGGCAGATGAGATCCGGTGCCTTTGTGAGGAGCTGAACAGCCCGGACACCGAGACTTTTGCGGAGACCTGTACCCAAATAACAAAGGTAACTGGCCCCGAAACAGTGGGGTGGGGGCCCAGCTCCTGGGCTCCTGCACGTCTCCCTGCTCCCCTCCAGAGTCTCTGTCTCCAGAGCGGGCTGTCCAGGACAGCTGTTGTTAGCAAGTAGCAGGAGGCTCTGAGGCAAGACCGTCCTTTAAGGCACGCTGGAGCAGACACCGTGATGTGTGCGTTTGCACACACGTGTGCGTGCGTGAGTGCTCTTGTCAGAATACCAATTTGGTATATAAGCAAACAACAAGGGGGTAGACACTTCCAAATCGGTTAGCTGCACCAGATGTAAACAGCACTGTAGGCACAGCAGGAGGGCCAAGAGACTGGCCCCTCCATGACTGCTGAACTAACAGTCCCGTCAAGTTGCCTTTCCTTTCCGAATCGCTGGGGCAGAGCTGTGATGCGGGCTCTCCTGTTCCTGACTTCTCTCCAGGCTGTTTGCAGGTGCATCCCTGCAGCACAGGCTGTGGACTTTCTGACTGCCATCCTGGACAGCTTGCTGCATGTCATGCCCCCACGTGCAAGAGCAGTGAGAAAGTGGGTGTTCATCTTCCTGGTGGAATGCAGAGAGGAGATAGTCCAGGAGGTAAAGGAGAGCTTTTTTTCCATTAGACTTCGTCTTTTCTCCTGTTGGCTGTTGCACTGCACCCTGTGCAGTTGGCATGGGCTCAAGAAATGCCGCCTGTGTGCCGAGCCAAGGGGCTCCTGATGGTCCGAGTCGTGCATTAGCACCCGCTGCTGGCGCCTGCTCCGGCTGGTGACAAGGCTATGGGCACTTCTTGTCCAAAGGCTGCCATTGGTCCGGGTCCTTCCCATGAGTGAGGCACTGGGAGGCACCAGCCTTGCCATTCCTCCCCTTCCTCTGGGGTCACTGTCAGTCCTCCCTGCCCTGGGACCCACCTCACCCTTCTCTTTCTTCACTGGTCCCCAATTCCATCTACTCTGAGCTTTGCTGGGCACGCTAGGTTTTCCACAGGTTGCATAGTTGTTCATTGCTCTCACTGCTTTCCCCGACTGTGGTGTTACCCAGCCTGTGAGGTGCCCTTCCTTTAGCCACTAGTTGCTGCCCATCTGTAGCCTGGGAGCCTCTGGCCTCGTGCTGTGCCTGCCCTTTCAAGGCTCCTGTTCTCCTCCGCTCACGCTCTGCTGCGCTCCGCTTGGGCTCTAGGGCCACCAGTGGCTCAAGCAGTGCAGACTAACTCAGTCTCAGGAGGGTAGAGGCAAGGAAAAGCGTCCCTGGAGAACGGGGTTCCTCTGGAAGGAGACACGTGCGCTTGCAGAGGCCCTGCAAGGCATCTGCGGGGTCTCAAAGAGCGTGTTTGGTCGTGGTCTTGCATCGCTACAGACACATGGGGAGAGTTAGCCAAGCGCTGAGCGTGAAATGGGTCCGTGTCCTCTGTGTGCACACAGGGCACGCAGCCGCTCATGGGGTTGGGCCTGGGCACATGCAGCGACCGAGGCTGTGCATGTGAGCGTGTGCATGCGTGTGCGTGTGTGCATGCAGGTGCACGATTGCCAAGAGCACACTGGGCTCCAGATGTGAGCCAGGGTCAGGCAGGGTGGAAGGCGTGAGGTTTCGAGCTGGATCTGGACTCTGTGTCGAGGCAGCAGGCATCGCTCATGTGCCGAATGACTCTGCCTGGGCCCCACAGGAGGGGGTAAAGGAGCCCTTCTTTCTCCTCTTCTTCCATTCAGGTGCCAAAAATCCTGAACACCCTTTACAGCTACATGCAGCAGAGCACCCACAGGCCCTTCCTGCTCCGTGCAGTGTTTCTCCTCACCCGCTTTCACCAGGAGCCTGTAATCAGCAGTCTCCTCCAGAAGAGTCTGCTCATGGACAGGTACGGGCACTACCCACCTCCCCACTGTAGTCAAACAGGGACCCTGCAGCTTCCTTGCCCTGGGGGGGTCCGGTTGAGAAGCAGGTCTTTTTTTTCTGCCCAAGCAGTCTGGAGTGTTGCAAGACTGCGTGCTTGTGTCTCTGCTGTGAGTGGGGCATTGTAAGCCGCACTGCAGGTGAGGAGGTTTGAGGGCACCGCAGGACCGCAAGGATACGGGCTCAGGGGTGAACGTCTCTTCCCTTGCAGTGACACGGTGGAGCTGTGGAGGAGCCTGGGGAGAAGCATCCTTGGGATTCAGATCCTGAGGTGCTTAGTGGAGAAATTAAACAGAGCAGGAAACGACCGCCTGGGGACGGACTCCTCCCCTTGTGAGCAGCACAGCTGTCAGACTGCTCTGGAGACTCTGACGGTACGTTCAACGGCAGACACCTTTCTGCAGCTCGGCATCTGCTTGCTAACTCACGCTTGGGCGCAAGGGAGTCAGGTGCCCTTTGCGGGTGCCCGTGGAGATTCGCAGGGCGCTGTGCTGGGCCGGCCTCAAGGAGTGCGGGGAGCCAGGGCAGTTTGGTACTCCTGAGCCACAAGGCTGTCGCAGAAGTGACAAGTGCGGACAGTGACCCCCCACCCTGGGCAGGCGGGGGAACCAGGCTGGTGGGAAAAGGCCTTCCCTGAACAGGTGGTTCTTGGTCATGTTTCTCTGCAGATCACCCGTGCCATCTCCGAGGTGGTGTTTGCCCTGAGGAGCACGGAGGAGCTCAGGCGACTGCTTCCCCACCTCCTTCCCAGCCTGCTCAGGTGGGCCAGTGAAATGCTGGGTGGGGAGAGGCAGCTTTTGCTCATGACCAGCTGGAAACAACTGCATGTGGAGAAGCCGTGCAGGTAAAGAGCCGAAGGGGCAGATGGAGGGGCTGGCTTCAGTTCCCCGTGCCAAGGCATGTGCCTTTGTGGGGCTGAGGGAGGGCTTCGCCTGCCCCACTTCCTAGATGTGGAAAGCGGTCGTCGCGGTTGGTTTTACTTCTGTTCCTTCGTGGAGCAACTCCAGCTCCCAGGCAGGAAGGTCTTACGCAGCTCATACTGCGGATGGCCGTCCTCTTGCCTCCTGCATACCCTTGTGTGCACAATAGCATTGCACTCCCTCAACGGACCCCCGCTGGAGCAGTGACTCTTGCGGGCACTGGTGTCATTCTTGGCCAAAGGCTGGTGGGAAGAGGTATGAGGTGTTGGCCTTGGTTGACACCTAGCGTGGAGTCAGTCTAGAGGCGTGGGTTTTCTTCTGCTTCGGTGGGTCTGGGGCATGAAGAAAATGCCAGTGTCGTTAGCTGCAGTCTGGAAGGCTGTGAAGCATCATTCCAGGGGTATTTAGCTCTGCTGCAGATCAGTCTTCCCCGAACCTGCTGCGATTTGAGAGTTCTTGGGGTTTCTGGCGGTGGTGCTCTTTGGACTTGTTTTGTTTGATTGGGTTTGTTTATTTTGCACTTTGTTTCTTTTGCCAGGATTTTCCTTTCAGCTATAAAGTTGGTGCTGGGCAAATGCATGGCGCAGAAATGGACGCAGCTGCTCGAGATTTGGGGAGTGTGGGCTCGCCTGGAAGTCCCCGTGGCTCACCCTGAGGGGGTGCGTCTCCTGACCAGGTAAGAGCCCCAGGGATGCATCTGGCCAACTCCTGCAGGGCTGTGCCCAGGGAAATGGCCGCTGGGACCCTCCCGGCGTGCCCGGGAAGCCGTCGGGAGCTGAAGAGTAGTGTCTGCATCAGCGCAAGTGAATTTTGGAGGCCCGGCCTGTGGCCTTCCTGGGTAACTGTGTCCCTCGCTTGTGACCCCTGCGCAGTGTCCTGCTCAACGCTGGAGTCGTCTCCCCCTGTCTGGTGAAGAACCTCTTGCCGTGGCTGAATTCCTGCTCAGTTCAACTGCGGATGACAGCTACAGCTTTCTTTGCTGAGGTAAGGCAGGAGATGGGGAAGGAAGGGGTCAGAGGACTTTTACCGAGATACTGCTGCTTGGGATGTCTTTTTTTGTGGGAAGATCCCTGGCGAACGGGTCCCTGGAGCGGGGTGGCCAGGGGAGCACCTGGCCGGGACCAGGTCCCCACGGCGCTGCCTGTGGTGTTGTTCCAGATCTCTCGGGACCGCAGGACGACAGGGACCTCCGAGCGAGGCAGGCACTAGAGCAATCCCTCCGCAATACCTGGCCCCAGCCAGCACCACGGAGTTAATTAAAGCTCATCAAAAGACACCGAAAGGGGAGTGTATCTGTTCTTTCCCTAATAGCACCCTGGCAGCTGGTGAGACAACGTGTGGGTGACACCGAGGCTGGGGGCTGCCAGCTGTGGGGCCCCTCTCAGATCTTCCCGGGCTGGGGACAATGGAGTCATGCCAGGACAGAGCCCAGAGCAGGGGTCTCCCCGTGGGGTCCTGGGGCCTTGGCGTGCCCTCCCACTGCCCATGGGGATCCCCTCGCCACCCCTCCCACCGCGGCACGACCACCTCCAGCACCAGCCCGCGCTGGTGCAGGGAACAGCCCGCGAGAGCCCCGACCGTATCGCCACAGCAGGCTTCGCCCTCCCGGTGTCCCATCACGCTGGGACCCCCCACAGCACTGCCCAGTGACACACTGGGGGGAGTAGGGGGCACTGGGGGGAACCGAGGGGGTCACAGGAGGTTACAGGTGTGTGGGCAGAGGGCGGAAGGGGGGCACTGGGGGACGAGTGGGGAATGGCGGGGGGACCTTAAAGGGTCAGCAGCGGCACAGGGGCCGAGCAGAGGGACGGAGAGTAGCATCTGGCTGGCCCATCGGACCCCTGCCCGTTAACCCAGGCCCCACTGGTGCTGTTCCTCACCCCCAGCGAGCCTCCGCACATCTGCAGGGGGCAGGGGCAGCTCCACACAGGGAGGCCACCAGCAGAGACGTGGTTTTGTCCCTTGGGCTGCTGTGCACGCTGGCCCGGCTGCGAGCCCACGTGAGCCTCAGCCCCCTGTCCCGCGGGTCCCACCACACGCGCGTGACCCAAACGGAACGCTCTGCAAAGTTCGCTCAAAGGAAGCACGTGCTTCCGCCTTGCCCAGTCCTTCCTAAAGGTGTTCCTTGGTAAAGGTGAGGATGTAAGCGGGAACGGAGCCCCTTTCTGGGTTGAACAGCAGGCTGAGGGGGGCTCCTGCTGTGGCGGGGGCACCGGCAAGGGCCAAGCTGGCCAGTCTTCCTTCGTCCCGGTCTTCAGAGGTGGCAACCTCCTGCGTGCTCTGGGCTGGCACAGCCTTGCCCGTGACCCAGGGGAAGCTTCCCTCTCCCCGAGTCCAGAGTCCTGCCCCATACACGGCACCCTGGGGCAAAGGGCAGAGGAACCAAGAGGTTCCCCTCCTTCGCAGGGTCCCCAGCGTCAGCTGTAGCATCGCGCCTATCCTTTGTAGTGCCCAGAGCCTCCTGTTTCGGGCCGAAATCCTCGGTTTTCGGGTCCAAACCCGCCTTTGATGACCCCCAGCCTTTCCTCAGGGCCCACAGCTCCATGCTGAGGCTCTCAGCCCTAAAGGTGGAGTTCGTTGCCTGGCAACCTCCACCCAGCAGTCCCTGGGGAGTCAGTGGGCCCAGGACAGCCAATCGCATTTGAGGAGGCGGGGGCAAGGCATGTGATCGATAGGTAACCCACCAGTCAAGCTTCGAGGCCTGCAGGAGAGGTGGCAAGAGGGGAAAAAGCCGGGCTCCCTGCCGGGTGTGTGTGTGGGGGGGGGTGTTGGTTGGAGGCGGGGCATGCCCGCTCCACCAATCACAGCTGGCAAGAGCAAAGCAGAGATGACTGATGAGCCGCCTGACCCATCACTGGATGGGAGGAGCGATCTCATGCAGCCAATCGGAGGAAACATCGCCTCAGGGAAGGGCGGGCCCCAAAGCAGGGCACAGTGGCAGCCGAGGGGACCGATCCTCCGAGGCAGCACTGCCTGAAGGGAGGAGACTGGCAGCCCTCCCCAGCTGTGCTGACCCATGGGAGAAGAAGGTGGGGCCTTCTCCTGGGGCCAGGAGTTTCCTCTAGGCACCTGCAGTGCCGAGGGCTCCGGCAGTCCTGGGAGCTGAGTGTGCCAGGCGCAGGGCAAGCGGCTGAGCTGGGCGTTCTCCAGCGGCAGGCATTTGGACGAGGGGGGCTCGGCGGGAACCCGTCTTGCCCTCCCGCTTCTTCTTGTGCTTCTTGAAGTGGAAGCACTTGTGCAAGGCTCCAGGAGGAGTTCATTTGGTGCCCGCCCTTGCTAATTGCAGGTGGGTGGTCTGCAGTGGGCAGGGAATGGGACAGGACTGCTCGCAGGAATGCCGTGGGAGGGGAGGTCCGTCGCTCAGGGAGACAAGGATGAAGGGTGGGCATTGAGGGTTGTGGTGCTTCTCTTCCCAGGTCACCATTACGCGTGAGGAAGCTCTGCTTCCCTGGCAGTGGCCGAACATCTGCCTGCCCTCGGGAAGCCAAAGGCAGAAATCAAGCAAGAGTCGGGATGGAGTTGCAGGAATAGTCGCCACCTGTCGACCCCAGCTGTCGCCCCAGTTCATTCTCTGTGTGGAAAGGCAGTTCAGGGTGCCAGGAAAAGGTAATTTAAGGGATCTCCACTGCTTATCGGTTCTGCTGACTCTCATGACTTTACCGGCATTGTGGCATTTGGTGCTAATGCCAAAGCTCTTGGGGAAATCTGTGTCAGGGTATTGGCATCTCTTAGGGCTGTGATCCTGTGGTAGAGGGGAAAGCTAAAAAAATGAGACACAACTGTAAGTAAAGAAGCAACATTGAGAGGGGGGGGAAAAATACATTTTCCCAAAACACTTTTGAGGTTTAGGGATTTGGTTTGAGAACTCTTGTTTTGGTGACACACTTGCTAATAAGTCCAAAAAGAGATTTATCTTTGCTTTCATTGAGATTTTGACTTGAGTGCAGTTAGTGATCTGCTGTAACCTTAAATCACTCCTGTCATCTGACCAATTCTCTGTTTTGTCTCTACTACTGAGCTGATTTTCTTATCTCAAATGTGGCATAAAATTTGCATGTACTTCCTGGAAATTGAAAGATTTAACAGTGCTTTGTGGAGTGCTATTCAGTCGATGGGCGCATGGCACACAAGAATTTAGGGGTAAAAGTTCTTTTAGAGGTTCTGAGGGTTATGGTCCTGCTGAAAGATTAGTGAGAAATTCAGCTACACAGTTGTCAGGACTCATAAAACTTGCCAAGACTGCAAATATGTGATGTCTGGGCTTTGGTGTTGACTAAGCACAGTGCAAACACAGGTGGATACAAAAGCTGGAAACAAGAGCTTAGGCATAAAAGAACCAAACCAAACCAAAACCCAAGATGATGGAAGAGAGAAAAATGTCCTGCCAAAAATACTCCTTTAATTATTCACCGACAGAAAAGACAACTTCCAGAAGAGATTGTCTTCCTGGATGCAACTGTGAGAAGAAACCTAATTACTGAACCAAAATAGTACACATATTGTAGGATGATAATAATGCATTAAGTATAAAATAAATAAAAAGGCAGAAGAAGCCATGCTGCATTTCCTTCAGATTGTGGATTGCCTCTCTTCCAAAGATACTAGATGTTTATCTGCCCAGTACTAACAGCACTTAAATATTATTTGCTGTTTGTAAATGAAGTATTTGAATTGGAAGTAAAGGCTTAAGATTATGAAGCTTTTCACTGCCAACAAAATGTCTAGGTGCTGAAGGAGCTGGCTGCTTGCTGGTCCCAGGGTGCAGGTAAAGCTACTTTCTGATTATCAGAGATGAATCAGAATCTCGGACATTGCCTGACTCTTCATCATCTCGGTATCGTGCTGAATATCAGTAGCAGGCAGGGAAGGGGGTTCTTGTGTCCCTGTCTGAGATGCCAAATTGTGATTTCTGCTCTCTGTCCCAGGTACGTGCCTGTGCAGGCAGCTAGATGGGAGCTTTCCCTCTGCAGAGCACGGCTCTCTGCGGTTTGCAGAGAATAATGTTTTCTACAGCCTTGTTTTCAGCTTTAGGCAGGTCTGGCTTCATTTTTTGGGGGAGGCAAGAAGGCTTGCCTTCTGGGAGTGTGTTTCACCACTGTCCCATTTTTGCTGAGGTCCATGAGTGTCCCTAGTTGTGAGTAAAGGAGCCCTGGTGGGACTGTGGGCTGGAGATGTGCTGCTTTTTGCCCCTTCTGCCCCTCCTCTGAAGATCTGATAGCAGAAGTGTCTTTGAGACAGGTTTTTTGACCTGCTTCAATGCAGTAATGGATTACTGAGAAGCAGCAGTACCAGGGAGTATGAATGCAATTTTCTCTTGCATGATTTGGCTGAAGATCAGAAATGTGCTTCACTGAATAGGAACATTGTTGATTAAAATGGCATGACTGTTGATGCCATATTACAGCGGTATCTTGCAGTGTTGGAAGCTCAAATCTATCTTTTCGTGTTAACTTAAAGCTTAAACTCTGAGAAGACTGTAGGAATTTAAAAATCACCCTCTGCAACCTATGCAGACCTTGAGGTATGAGCCAGACTGAGAGGAGTGAAGAAAATGTGTTCATGCTTTTTTATCCAGCTGAAAGAGCTCTGTATAGCTTTAAATGCTGTTGCATCTCATTTTTAGTTGAATATAAGCAGATGGTAATAGATTAGGTGTCAGATATCTTGTGAGGGCAACTACCTGGCAATGACATATTATTAACAGTAGTTTAAATGATTGCACTTGTTTCAGAACAAAAAGTGGAGTTCTGTCTATTTTTAATCTGAGTTTCTGAACTATCTGATTGGAACTTAGTACTGGGGAGGCCTTCAATACAATTTTTTTTATGATGATCACTAGGGTGTGATGGTTGTCGGTTATTTTTAGGTGGTGTGGTCAAATCAGAGGTGTTGAAAGCTTACCCCTCATCTAATTGGGGTGGGTTTTGTTTGTTTTCGGTGCTTATTTCTTTTGGAAAAGCTGAAGATTAAAATCTCTCTGTATATACCCATGCACCCCTTCTCCATGGTGTTTACATAAATGTTTAGGCTGTTTTCCAGGCTGTTTCCTTCGTGCAAGACTGGTTGGAATCACCTTAAAACACCCTTTTACCCAGCACCTGCGAGGGAGGACCACAGTGTTTGGGGACCTCGGTGGTCCCAGTGCCTGAGGATGGTGTGTGCACACACACACACATTTATCTGGGGTGTTCCTGCAGCTCCCTGGGACTGGGCTGTAGCCAGGGCCAGGGTTTGTGAAACCCCTTGTCTGAAGATTTCTTGGGACCACAGCACCCACAAGGGCAGGAGCAGAGGGACAGGGAAGAGAAGCATTTAGCAATATTTAGCAGGGGCTCTCACCAAACCAGGCTGATCCACTCTCCAGCTTCTCCCTTAACTTGGGGGGAATCTGCTACCACAGATGTTTCTGGCGTTTGCCGCATCGGGAGGATTGTCAGTGGGCTGCACTGGGAGCAGGTTATGGGAAATAAGAGCCTGTAATGGTCAGACTACAATGCTGGGAGATTTTTACAGTAATGCCCGTGCTGCAAGAATCCAAAGGTCAGAGAGGAAAATTGCAATACCAACTTCAATTAGTGACTAAGAAAGGGAATGACTTTCATGATGTGTCAGACTGTGCCTCTAAGCCCTATGAGAAGCTGCCACCCTTCTCCGATGACAGGTAGCGTCGTGGCAGTGGCTACTGCTGGGCCAGGAGCAGCAGGCAGATGCTGCGCAATAAAATGAGAGCAGAGACCAGGCAGGCTTGGTCTGTGAAGGATCTGCTATCCCATAATTCATTCCCTGCCCTTATTCACTGGAGGCTGAATGTGAGGATCTTTGTTCACTGGGGTTTTTTTGTTTTGGTTTTGTGGTTTGTGGGTTTTTTTTTTTTTCTCTTTCTTTTGGTTTGGTTTGTGGTTTGTGTTTTTTTTTTAGGGGAGTTTAGGAGAACTGACTATGGGCAGCAGAGAAGATCTGGTGATTCAAAGGATCTTTTTTCAGTTGTTCATGCTAGAAAGTTCTTGGGGTTTTTTGTTTTGTTTTTTTGTTTGCTTCTTCCTGCTGCCACTGAACACCTCTGGGATCCATTACATTTTACGGGGATTGTTGCTTTGGAAGATGGCAGGAGGTCCTGTGGCCCTTTCTGCCAGCCAGCCCTGCAGGAGCAGGGAAGCTCTGCTGGGAGGAGGCCAAGGAAGGGTGTCAACAGCTGCTGTAGAAATCCAGACGAGCAGTTCAGGTACATAGGAGGGATCAGGGGTACAGTCCAAAGGAGCCACGCAGGGATGTGCTTGAATGATGACTGTTCCCTCCCACCCCAGTGCTATGAAGGACATTTGTGCCCAGGTCTTGTACCAAGGGACTGTCATACCCTCGTGTACGGGGACCCCTCGTACACGCACCCTGGCACGATTAACTTTGCACAATCTTGGCCCCCTTCCCTGTCTTCAGGGGAACCCGAACTAGTAAAACGTTTTTGGCTTGTTTTTCTTCCTTGCATGGTGAGGATGGACCATGGCAGCATGATGTCCTTACAGTGTCACTTGGTGGGGAGACTTGGACTTGTCCTCTACAGGCTGGACACTAACTGTCCAAATGACTTCCTAGAGCTGGCTGCAACAAAGAAATGCAGTGTCATGCTAAGGAGGAAATGACAGCTGGATAGCTCCCTCCCAGAAGCTATAGCAAAAGAAGAGAATGAGAAAAATGAGGGATAATTGTTCCTGACAATGGTGTCTTTTAAAATCAAAATAGAGATTTTTTTTTTTCCTTCAAAATAGAGATTTTTTTTCCCTTCAAAATAGAGATTTTTTTTCCTTCAAAATAGAGATTTTTTTTCCTTCAAAATAGAGATTTTTTTTCCTTCAAAATAGAGATTTTTTTTCCCTTCAAAATAGAGATTTTTTCTCTCCTTCAAAATAGAGATTTTTTCTCTCCTTCAAAATAGAGATTTTTTTTTTCCTTCAAAATAGAGATTTTTTTTTTTCCTTCAAAATAGAGATTTTTTTTTTTTCCTTCAAAATAGAGATTTTTTTTTTTTTCCTTCAAAATTTCTCAGGAAGTTTTTGGTGATGTTGGACTCTCCAGTGCAGAATGATCTGAACACCGCTGCAGTGTCCTGATGACAGGACTTTTCCAAGCACTCAGCTTTAGAAATAGTCTATGGAAAGATGTCCATGTCCTGGGCATGAGATTTAAAAAAAAAACCAACAAAAAACCAAATTAAGAAAATAAAATTTGAGTGGAAAGTCCTCCTTTCTCCCCAGTGCAATAATTCTTCGTGGCACTTGGAATCATGCTCAAAAATGTTGAATCTCTTCCCCTTAAGTTTGAAAGACGGAAGAAAGATTTGAAAATAAACATGGAAGAACACCTGGTCTGCAGGAAAGTTTTTGTGGGGAAAAAAGTTATCAAAAGCAGCTTGGTGATGTGATTTTTATTTATTTATTTATTTATTTTCCTATTGCCATTTAGGTCAGAGGGACTAATTTGTATGATTTTCTTAAGAATGCTTTCATGTGTAAAATTTAGATCTCATAAATCAAGACTCAAACAGGACAATAGTAAGGATGGAAATGTTTTCTTTACTGGCATACTGGGGACAGACTTTATAGTAGAGAGTGTTGCAATAGGACAAGGGGTAATGGTTTTACACTAAAAAAGGGTAGATTCAGACTAGATATAAGGAAGAAATTTTTTACAGTGAGAGTAGTGAAACACTGGCACAGGTTGCCCAGAGAGGTGGTAGATGCCCCATCCCTGGAAACTTCAAGGTCAGGTTGGACAGGGCTCTGAGCAACCTGACCTAGTTGAAGATGCCTGTGCTCATTGCGGGGGGGGGGCGGGTTGGACTAGATGACATTTGAAGGCCCCTTCTAAGCCAAACTATTCTATGATTCTACGCTAACAAGTTTGGAACAATGTCATCCAGTTCTGGGCTCAGCAGAGAGGAGTGAAACATCACTGGAGTCAGGGTGCCACTTGTTTCTATTAAACATTTTGTTAGAATCTTTCTTTTCTTACTGTAGTTTTGTACAGGCATTCATCTGCCTTTTCCAGTGTTTAATATTCACATGCTGGAAGAGTAATTTAAATGGGTAATAGATACAGAGTGTAACCATTAAATCTAGTTCATAACAATGCAAACTATTGGATGGCAACAATTGCAAATATATGCCTGGCTTTGCAGGATGCCAACTCGTTGGCTTGGGACACAGAGCTCACCTTAAGTGACAATAAACATTTTATATTTAGATGTTCATTGCTGAGCCAGATGAACACAAAGAGCTGCAGCGTTTCATTTTTTTTTTTCTTTTTGTTTTATGTAGGGGCCTTATGCGGACTGACGGCAGTCCCGGAGAGAGATCCAGCCTCGCTCGAGTGGAGTACACCTGCAGCTTTTAATCAGAAACGACAGCTATAAAGCAGCACTATGTGCAATACCTCTGAGACCTGTACCCTTGCTGGTGCTCACACTTGCATGGAGGAGGAGGTGAGCAGGATGCCTAGCAATAAGAGAATGATAGCATTTGAAATTTCTGGAAGAAAAAGAGTTATTTCTGTCTGTTTTCTTCATTCCTGTCTTTTCTGCTCCTTCTGATAAGCAGTGTGGCTATGTTGTCGGAAGGATAAGCTGAGAAGTGGGTTAAATGAGAAGGTTTTCCTCTGGGGGGAAAAATCTGGAAGTGGCTTGGACCCATATTTTGTAGCTAAATGGATTGTAGCTGTAAAAACGTGCTGTAGCTAGACGATGAGTAAGGCTGTGTCACAAACTGGAAAAGTTGTGGCTGACTGAGGAAATCTGGAGGGGTTTTTGTGCTTGTGGAGTGTCTGTTTTTTAAGAGCTTCTGGAGAGCTGGATAGCTTCAAGAGTAATGTCAAGTCGTTTTGGGGTCCAAAAAAATGCTGAATTGCTGCAGGAGGAGTGTATGGGGTTTGCTGAATCTGAAATAGCTTGTGAGCACCACTGGAGGCACAGTGTTGTGGGGACACCCCCAGAGGTGCAGTGCCCTGGGCAGTGGGGTAAGGGTGTACTTGTGTGGCTGTCACCTTAGCCTGTTTGTAATTCTGTGCTTGTGTGGGAGCTGCCTGTGTCTAGGTGAACAGTACCTCAGTCACACCTTCCTTCTCATACTGTTTTAATGCTACCGTATTTTAATTTGTCTCCCATTATTAATTAATGGATTGACTCCCCTTCAAAGCAGGTTACTGCTTTTTTCCAAGTGCTGAACTGAAAATGGTGACCAAGTCCTGCATACAATGATACTTTCTGCTAGAAAGTCATTGGAATGATTCAGGCACCCACTTTGGTGCTCATCCATTAGGGGAGGACTTCACGTGTGCTGTACTTTGGGAAATGAGTGTGCATTTATTTCTCCATTTAACTGGATTTTTGTGTGAGTGAGATTTGTTAATATTGTTGTATCACTGATTTTGCTGGCTTGCCGTGGAAATCTTCCCCAAAAGAGTTAACAGCTATTTCTAAACAAGATCCTCCAGACCAGATACATCCTGAACAGCTGAGTTGACCTGGGAAGTGGTTGTAGCCTCAGGTGGAGTTGCCATTACAATCACAATAACTGAGCTATCATATAATCAAATTCTCCAGCTCCCTGAATTGCTGATCTCACTTCTAAGCTTTCTGTAAGTGGAACTTCTGAGTCCTTGATGTAAGAAAAGCCTCGGCAGCTTTTAGTTATCTTTTTGGCATTTTCCATCAAAATTTCTGACTAAACTTCACAGCTTCCAGCTGCCTACTTGGCAGTAGGTTTAGGGAGCTGAGCGAGCACTAATGCCAACCCCATGGGGGTCTGCGCTTGCCCTCAGGCTGTGATGGCTGGTGTGATGCTGGTGGTGCATCTGGTGCAGAAAAGGAGCCTTCCCACAGACACAGGAATAAGGCACGAGTCAGCTGGCACGCTCAGCTCATGCTGCTGTAAATAAGCTGAAGTTTTTTGAAGGCTGGCCTCAAAGTGACAGCCTTTCCATTGTCACAGGAACTTGAAAGTCAATAGTAAAGATTGTAAAGTAACAAAAGTCCATGATAAAGATTTCATCTTTGAAGACCGCAAACAGCAACCCGCGTGAGGAGTACCTGCTCTAGCCTGAAGTTATTGAAGAGAAAAGAGAAAATGTGTTAGTTAGCATTCAGAGGGTAACAATTTTCTGATTTATATTGATTGCATGAGCTAAAACCAAGAAGTACTGAATGCTTATCTGGGAAGTACAGCAGAAAATTGAACTTAAAGGGGATTTGGAGAATGTCTGTTGGAAGAAAAAAATTCTCTTTTATCTATGAAATTTCCTGAAAATAAAAGCACCCACACTCCATATTCCTTAATCTTTTATTCCTCTTTTCATTTCTACTAGTTGTGAAAACTAGAAGACAAACTAATTTGTTATCCTTGTTTAGCCAAAATGATTTCCTAGAGGAAAGAAATATTAAGAAATGTCTAATGTGCAAAACCAGCAGGATTTCTTGCAAACTAGGACAGGGTTTATCAGGCATAGCATACACATGGCCATTTCACCCTCCCAGGGTTTAACAGAGGGCTGAGATTTACCTGAACTCAAAGTTGAATCAGGAGAAATGGATTTGCCCCAAACCAGGAAACAAGGTTTGTAGTTGTCTCAATAGATACAGTGTGATATAGCCCAGGGGAGGTGGAAAACACTGCAATGGTTTCTGCTGATGTTATATGGAAGGAAAAAGAAAAGCAAGCTGAGAGAAAACCTATCAGATAAGGGAAATATCCAGTCATGATCCTACTGTTTGCAGTAGGGTAAACTGCAGCTACTCAGAACAAACATAAATGTCAGAAACCTATGGAAGAGATGAGATCATCCAAAGGTTAGGTACAAAACCAAAGCAGCTTCAGTGTATTGACATAAGCAGTCCTCATATTGAATGTTAAAACATTTCTCTTCTATCAGCTCAGTGCTAAACAGAAGCTGTAAAATGAAATGATAAAGTGAATCAGATAGAGCAATGTATGTTTGGCTGCTTATTGCTGACAACTGGCCCTGGCAAAAGCTGAAATGGTTTTGTGGGTATCAGCAGGCTGCTGCATTCCTACAGTATTTGCAGTTAATGAGATTATTGGGTTGTTGTGTGATGTATAAAAAAAGCTAATATTCTGTCTACAATGCCAAGATGTCTGGGCAAGTCAGAGACATGGAAAGATAAGAGTGAAGTTATGGGACTCATATATTGGGATGTATATTTCAGATATTTTATCCATTTTCTCTACTGCTTGCAGAGAATAGAGATGATTTATTATGAGGTCCAAAAATGCCATTAGTATGCTACATTTGAAATGCATGCCCTAATCTTATTTACCATTGTCCTGTGTGAGGAATTTTAATTATTCTCTAAGGTTTAAAGGAAAAATACCTCCTGGAAGAAAAAAGGAATAATGCTGCAGTAAACTGGCTTTCTCCAGTGTAAGCTTTCAGCCGTAACAGAAGAGAAAATGTGGAAGTGTGTTAGCAACATTCATTTTTCACTACATTACCTTGTGGAAGCAGTATACAAGAGCTATTAATATTTTATTACAGATATCTGTAACTGTGTTTGCAGTTGACTGATCTGACTGTATGATAAGAATTAAGTTAGCAAACAGGTATTTCTCAAGTACAGTCCTGTCTTTTTGTTTGTTTGTTTTCATGGCCAATTGTTAAGCTGTATCAACCAAGCCACTATGTTGTTATGCAGGGTTTTCCATTTCACACCATGCCTTTTCATGCACACGTTGCATGTGGTGAGGTGCTCAGAACAGAGAGAAACCTGCAGCCCAACACGGATGATGATCTCCTCTGCCTGCACTCCTCTCAGAAGCGATGGCATATAGATGTAGTACTCTTACTGAATACATAGTGGCTGGGTTGGTGTGGTGTTTGGGGTTTTTTTGTTGGTTTTTTTTTTTGTTGGGTTGTCATGTCCCCCCCCCCTGCCCCCCCCCCCTCCGGTTGCTTGGCTTTTTTGCAGTACTACGTTATAGGCCTGATCCAGCTGAAAATTCCCCCCAACAAAAAGTCTGCTTTTTGTCATCATTTTATAGATGAGCTGAAACCAAAAGATACTGAATACTCAGGTCCTGTTCAATACTTGCTCAAGGCTGGCATGCTGCCACAGAGCACAGCAGGGCTGGGAAGCGGAGCTGGCTCTGGGGCAGCCAGGGGGAGCATGGGGGCAGAGATGCTCTGTTGTGTGGGGCACCCTTTGGCTCTCTGATCTGACCTTGCAGATGGAGGGTGGGTTTCTGTGTGTGTGTGTGTGTTGGGTTCCCTTTTTTTTTTTCCAAAATTATACAAACTTAGGATAGATAACTAGATAAATTCATGTGTGTAGCTATGTTCGAGTCAGTGGGAGAAGGAAGAGCTCTTTTGTTGAGTCTAGAGCTGGTATTTGCTAAGAGTAACTATGGTGGTGCAATTATGAAATTTTATTGTTAACTGACTGTACCATATGCACGTTTTTAGTTTTATTATGCTAATAATTTTCACTGTTTTGAGCTATCTTCTACGCAATTTTCTGGTTCAAAAAATTTCCCCAAACAAGCATTTAATAATTTTTTTTCCACTACCTTCTTGAATCTCTATATAGGAAGAACCACGTAATTTTTTATTTTTTATTTTTTTTAGCGTTCAATCTCAAGCCCCTGGGATACAGTTAATTTCTCTGGCTCTGTATCACTGCTTTTCCAAGGATGTGAGTACTACATGGCTTGTTTGAAAAACAGCAGCTGACAACTGCACTTAGTTTCAGACAGCCTTAAACTTTTGTTCCTCATTTACTTGAGTCTGTCAAAGATGCATTTGATACGGAATACCTAATTCTGGTACAATCCTGTTCTTGTAAGGTTTAGAATGTACTGACACAGAGACTTTGTCACGTACGTAATGAGTTATTCTGATAATAAGAGAAGAAAATTACTTGGAAAGAAATGCCACATGTACGTGCTTAGAAATTCTTGTATTAAATTGAGTCCAATTTGTTATAAGTTTCAAATGTCAAAGAAAATAAAATCAGCAAACCCAGATATATGCGTATTTTCCACAGGGCTGAACAAAACCATCATAGAAACTTTGGAACAGAGTTTTGTGTTTGGACACCTTTCTATTGTACTGTCTCTTCTCTGTCAATGTTGGGCCATTCTTCTCTCATAGCTGAAGTTCACTGAGATGAGAAGGTTGAGAGCACTCCGCTCTTGTATAGCCACTTTTTTTCTCAGTATGTGTAATGGTCCCCAGAATGAATCCTAATAGCGTGATAATCTTGCTCTGAGCTCAGAGGTGAATTTTGGTCTTAAGTCGGATTTACCTAGCTTTCTTTGAATACTCAGGATGTGGAGAAAAATGCTGTCCTGGTTTCAGCTGGGATAGAGTTAATTGTCTTCCTAGTAGCTGGTACAGTGCTATGTTTTGAGTTCAGTATGCAAAGAATGTTGATAACACACTGATGTTTTCAGTTGTTGCCAAGGAGTGTTTAGACTAAAGTCAAGGATTTTTCAGCTTCTCATGCCCAGCCAGCAAGAAAGCTGGAGGGACACAAGAAGTTGGGAGGGGACACAGGCAGGGCAGCTGACCCAAACTGGCCAAAGGAATATTCCATAGCATGGGACGTCACATCTAGTATAGGAACTGGGGGGAGTGGGGGTGGGGGGATCGCCGCTTGGGGACTAACTGGGCATCGGTCGGCAGGTGGTGAGCAATTGCACTGTGCATCATTTGTATATTCCAATCCTTTTACTACTGTTGTCATTTTATTAGTGTTATCATTATCATTATTAGTTTCTTCTTTTCTGTTCTATTAAACCGTTCTTATCTCAACCCATGAGTTTTACTTCTTTTCCCAACTTTCTCCCCCATCCCACTGGGTGGGGGGGGGGGAGTGAGTGAGCAGCCACGTGGTGCCTAGTTGCTGGCTAGGGTTAAACCATGACAAATGCCTATCACAAGGTAAGAAATAACATATTAAGGGACCTTGAACCTGCACTTAGTAGCCGGATAAATTCCTTCTAACTGGTCCAGCTGAGGGGAGAGGGGGTCCCTTGCATGAATGAGGGTGGCAGAAGGTCTCTGATTTGCCTTAAAACCTGCTTCCTTGCCTATAGGCTCACAGAGGAAAGAGGAGTTAAGTTCTGAGAAAAGACAGCAGCAACCCATCATGCCTGGTGGGACCTTGTAAAGCAATTTACAGCCTTTGGCTGTCCGCTTTTTCACCATTAGAGAAATGCTATTTTCTTTTATTTCACCTTTACGTTTTGCAATGCGTGTTCCACTGTTCACTGCAGAAAATTATCAAACGTGTGTACAAGAGAGTCTGTATTAATACCTGGGCGGGAGATGGGGTTTTGTGGGCTTTTGGACCTCTCTAGGAGTAACTTGGAGCATCCAGGGCAGGCAGGGAGATGGGTTTATATTTTCAGTGAGTGCATCTGTTTGTGTAGGGAGCAAGTTCCCTGGGTGCAATTTTGGTGCTGGCTGTGGGAGCCAAGGGCCTGTCCTGGGAGCTGGACTTCTCCTAGGGCCAGCCCTGGGCCACTGCCAGCCGTGATTTGGGCATTGGAGAGATGCGGAGCAAGCACCTGAGCTAGGCTGTGGGTGTACAGAGCCTCAGCGGTGTCCCCCATGGTTTGGTGCTGGCGAGGAAGGGTGGCAACTCCCTGTGCTGCTACAATTGGGGTTGCATGTGGAGAAGCCTGGGGGTGTGCTGCCTGCCGTCCCATGGCGGGGGGGTCAGCCTGCTGCTGGCAGCAGGATGGGGCACCCCGGCTCACTTGTTGCATCTTCCATCCAGATGAACACCGTGTGGCCAAGGTGTGTGACTCGGTTTACAGGAGGTTAAAACTGTGGTGTGTGCAGCACGCTGGCATTGTTTCTTTTTTGCACATTGCAGCAGTATATTGTGCAAGTGAGTTACCAAAATATCCTGGAGCCCACCCACAACTTCAGCTGAGAATGGATTGTGTTCATCAGCTTTTTTTTTTTTTTTTCTTTCTTTCTTCATTCCACTGAGTCTACTCCCCCACAATTTAGTGAAGCAGGGATGTGCCTTCCTCCCCTGGCATAATGCAGCATGGCTCAGGAATATAGAACCAATTTGTCTGCGTGACAATATGAAAACTCAATAGAATTACAAAAATAGAGTTATTATTTTTTTAATCCCCCCACCCCCACCCCGCAATGCGAGTGTGTATTATACTTTTCTCCTCATCTGGATAAATACGCACAACTCACATAAATGACCCTCAACATGAAGTGAGAGTTGTTTCCTTTAGGCATGGAATTATTCATTTTTAACTTGATACTGGTGCATCAAATTGCATGCAATTTAAGGGTTGATAAGGTATTTATGTTTTTCCTTTAGACTGTAAATGAAACAGAGTTTTCAGACACATTAACTTCTTTAAAAAACAATTCTCTGTGAATTTTGCGTTTTTGAAGTATGCCAGAAAATTTCTTCTCAAAACAGACACTATGTAATACTTGCTTCTAGAAATCAAATTACATATTGGGAAGGTATAATAACAATTGCAACACACAAAGGCAGCACTTAATATTTTCCTAGTCTCACCTACCATTGATGATGACAACCTTTGTTTTTCCCCTTGGGAGTACAATTCATGGTGACCTTGTGACACCATTTTTTTTCTGGGCTGTCATAGAGGAAGAAATTGTGTCATCTGACGGAGGTGCTTCAGAACTTCTCCAAATCCAAATACTGTCCAGGCAAAGGTTTTGTTCTGTTATCTCCCTTTCTCCTCAGCCACCCTCAATCCATGTTGTACTTGTGCATGAATTACGTCCAGTTTGCAAAAATATTGACTGCTACAGAATAGCCCTAGTTAGTAAGCAGAACCACTAGGCCAGAGAGAACTGGGATTTTCCCCCCCCTTCTCCGTAGTGTTGATAAGTTATCGATTCCAATTCCAGCTGTATAAGGTGATTTTCTGCAGGTTTTTTTCATGCATCAGTCTGAGCTCAGGTCCCAAGGCCAATAATTTCCTGCTTTGCCATCTGTCAGTGTCAGTAGCCATAAAGATACAGTTTTTGGGGGTAGCTATTCACAGGGGCCATGGTGGCAGATGTGGAGGGCTGTGCTGCGTCCCCCAGGGTGGTTCCTGCCCTCTGCTTGAACGGTTACAGCTGCAGAGGCTGTTCCTCCCTGCTGCCTTGCAAATGCCATCTGACCTTGCCTGCAGGATGTCTGCCAATAGTTTGGGTTTGAGTATTTTAAATGGTCCTCTGGTTTGCCCAGTATGTCATTTCCTTTATTGGCGGGCTGCCGCATTCCCCTGTACCGCTCCTAGTATGGTGACTTCTCAGGATTTGACCCAGAGCATGCGTATTTATTCTTCTGTCAGCACCTCCTGTTCGACTCTGTTCGAATTTGACGAAGCAGAGCTTGCTGCTCATTATCAGGACAGCAGAGGGAAAGACTTGCCACAGAAAGCCCTTGTGGTGCAAAGCTAGTGGAGTTGAGCATCCTCTCCTGCCTTCTCTCAGTTTGCCACTCCTTCTGGCATTGCAAAAGGGCAAATCCCCTTTGTGGTCCCACATGTATGTAAGACCTATGACCTGTGCCATAGAGAACCGCACAAAGAAATAACCTGGGTGCTAAGCTGCTTCCCAAGAGTCAGATCCTCTCCAGAGGGGTTTCCACAGCCTTCCACTTGCCTCACTGCTGCGAGCAGTACACTTGTTCCCAGGTAAAAACCCTTTTGCCATTTTGCATTTGTGGAGTCCACCAGATTCAGATTCAGGAGGACTCTACGCATGGCAGTATTGGCATGTGAAGGCAGGACAGACCTCCCTATGGCCTCCTGAAGATGCAACAACAAAATATCCCAAGCAGCAGAGTTGCACTTTTGCATCACCTGTTGGGAAAGCTGTTACCTGTAAAGGTTGTAACTATAATGCACATTAGGGCTGTGAGTTTTTCTATGCTGTACAGATAACGTCTGGGAGCTATCACTGCAATGAATATGAAAGTGCAGCATAGTGCTTGGCCTCTCAGCTGAGCTGTTGAATCTGTAGTCCCACAGCAGGCAGCAACAGTAAAAATGGGGGGTTTGTGCCATTGACAGTGGCAGTGATTTCTCATCCCTTGGACTCAATAAAAACCTGACACTTCCTTCACTGACATAGTTAATATTTTCTCAATAGCATGTCAGCGTGCATGTGATCAGAATCTGGCTCCTCTGACTTAGAAACTGGACCGTTTCAGCAGCAAATTTTGCTAGGCAGCCATCCAGTTGACCTAAACCATTTTTAACATGGTAATTTAGAGGCAAAAGGCAGTTCTATATACTTTGCTACATCCTGAATCATCTGTGCTTGTTCTCCCTGTAGTTGCACTACGTCATTTTAGTAGACGTATTATAGCTGAAGCATTTACACTCAGCTCCAAAAGCTCTTTGAATATTCTTCTAAGAAAAGGCTGCTTTATAGGAAAATAGAGCACAAATTATTACCAGTCTGGAGCTGACATGGAGATTTGGCACTCCAGCTGGAGTGCTTTCTTTCAAGAGGTTTTTCTATAAATTCTGCCCTGTTCCTGATGAACAGGCAGTCTCTGTTGTCAGTGTCAAACTGTACACTTGTCAGACGTGATAAAGACAAAGGAATATATACAGTGTGCGCTGGCTGATTGCACATTGTCTGGAGCTGTAGAATTTTCCTACACTGTTACTGCTTTCAGGTGATTTATTTGTGCAATTTCTTGGGGAAAGTCATCTGCAGGTTTCAAAATGCATAGTGTTATGATCTTAGGGATTTATTCTCACTGTGTAAATGGGGACTATCAGTGTCATCTGTGAAACTACACTAAGATAGTATGGAAAAATAATCAAGACCACTTTTAGAACAGGGACCTCAGCAGAATGACTGCAGGTTTATATTAACACGCCTGGCATATAATGATGTGACTGGAGAGCAGTTGATAGTCTATCTAAGAAGTAGTACTACTTTTGGATAAAAATTATTGAACATTAGGGGCAATGAACAGAAGGTTTTAGAGGTGTAGTGTGTAGAATTTCCCATATCTCTTGAAAATAAATGTCTTATTTTCATGCTAAGTACTGTCTTTTTCATCTTCTACAGGAAATACTTCAACTCTGATGGAAATAAGTAGGGAAGATAATTGTAGTTTCTTACTCATTTTTGCCCTCAGAGGAAGGAGACCAACTTTTCTTTTAAGACTCTTCTTACTGTAATTGAACCAGGGTAATTACTATGCAAACAATACCTACTTTTCTCATAGCTTCAGGAAATTTGTGATCTCATTATTTGTTTGCTTGTTTGTTTTCCACTGCCTGCAAATCACTACCTAGATAAAGTAAAGATTAGCCTGGTGAACCCTGCCATAGTTTGGACAATACGTTCCATCTGCAGAGTGGTGAGGTCTTGGCTGCAGGAAAGGCTGGGCAGTTTAAGATGCCAGCTTGTTGCTCTCTGATAATTTGTTAGTCCTTGGCTGTGAGGAATAAGCACCTTTCTGGCTGATGTGGTGGAACAGACCATGGCTCAAGCTCTCTTCTGTTGGCTGGAAGAAACCATAAGGTATTTGCTATATTAATGTGTTTTTTCTTTATGCTGAAATTGCGTGCACTGGTGTTGAAATTTTTCCTTAAACAAAACTGATAGTGACTTGTTGTCCAGCTTTTGTATAATGGTGAAACTCTCCAAAATCAATAGACTTTTCTCTGGGCTGTGTGATGGAAAGCATTTCTAGACATAAAACAGCAGTGCTTAGTGTGGACAAAAAAATCCTTCCATTTGCAGGGCATGCGTAGAGGTAAAGACAGTGAAATAAATCACCAGTGTAACATGGACACATTGGAATAAGTTAATTCTTTTCTCTGTCAGTCTGTAGCCTAGAAATACGATGCCGTGATATGAGGAAGCAACTTCTTGTAGTTTTCCAAAACAGTGGTTTGAGTTTTGTGTTTCTCAGAAGTCCAGCTGCAAGCTCTGCCCTTGAGCTGCCAGCAAGGCTATTGTGGGGAGCAGCTCCTGTGGCTCGCTGGACCCTGGCTGTCTTGGTACCGGCTCCTTCAGAGGAACCAACTCCACATTAAACATGCTGCAGCTGTGGCAGATGACCTTCCCTTGCTGCTACCTTTCTTTTAAGGTGGACAGCATTGCTGGAGTGCTTTTTTTTCCAGCTGACACAGCATGTTTTATTTACTGTAGGAAGCAGAAATATCTATGTCACTTTTGGTCTGACTACACATTCCCCCCCCTCTTTTGTTTTATTGCCTTGTTGGTCATGGAAGTGCAACCTCCTATTGTTTTGTCTTTGTTGCTCTATAAATTACTGAATATTGCCATGTTTCATCAGTTCAGAGCCAGGCAGTTGTTGCGGTTGTAGCAAGCAGATGTTCTGCACTTTTATATCCTTTACTTTCAATGTACAGATCATATTTTCTGCTGATCATAAAAAAAAATGACAGGGGCACATGGGATTCTTTGGATGCTGAATATACATGACTGTTTTGATCCAGGTAGTGAATTCAAACAGAAATATTCTATTTATGAAGGAATCAACTGCTAAAGTACTAGCACTGGTGCCCAGTTTGGGGTCATGGTAAAACTGCAGAAGCAGAGCCCCCAGGAGAGCTCTGTCACTTACTGTCAAGTTCCTGAAACTAAATGAAGTCCAAATAACTAGCATTTAGTATTACTTAATATTTCTTTTCATCAGATCTGGCAGTATCTCTTCCAGTCCTACAGGTTTCTGAAATGCTGTAAAGAAATTAACTGAGCCGAAGAAATAGCTTTACTTTATAAAAACTGAAGGTGTGAATATCCTTTAGTTTTGCACTGCTATATGCACAAGATCTTTCTGCTCCTTAGTGCCTCCACAGATAATTTCTCAGCTGAGGCCCTCTCATTAACCCCCTAGGAAAGGATGAGGCCTTGAACTCCTACTTGCTGACCAGAGCAACCAGAAGTCTTACAAATAATGGGCAAAATGCGTTGTGTCCTTCGTAAGTACCTGCTAGTGTTGAGCATATGCTGGTGAGTTCAGCTTGGATAGGAGATATCCTTTAGCTATATACCGCTGTGTCTTCTCTGTCACTCTATGTTTTCTGCACCTAACATCCCCCTCTGTTTCCCCAAGGTGAGAAATTATTTTTCTTTACACATTCCCAAGTGTGCTGATTCCCAGCTCAGCTTGTCTGTAGTGAATCGATATTTGTGAGAGACAAAGCAAATGCCATCTTATATTACATGTGTACTAAAGAGAGAGAGAACAAGAAAGAAGCAGTATCTCCATATCTGTATTACTCTCACTCAAACCACAGACTTCTCGACCAGTTCAGGTCCCATCTCAAATGAGGAATGGACAGCTTATAAACTGTCTGCATCAAACTTATTTGCTGTGACTTGGTCCTTCCACAGGGAGCTAGTTTGGTCCTTCCTAACAACAGACAGAGTTGCAGAGAACTCGGCGTTTCCCTTGACTGAGTTGCTAAGTTTCAGTCTACCTGTATCATCAGAAATGTCCATCCTCTTTACTTTAGCAACTCTAAGCTTACTTTTTGAGTGACTAAAAAGCCCACTTTAGCACATTTTATATGCTCTCCAGTCCCTCAGGCTTCTCAGTTAGCAATTCCTTCCATACCCTTTCTCTTAACCAGTATAATTTTGCAGACTCCTCCACAGAAAATATGATCTCACTGTAATCTCCTATACCTTAAAATAAACCATAACCCTTCAGTCCATTTCCCTCTCTCCATCCTCTCTTCTTTTGCCCTAAAGCTTAATGAACTGCTTTCTGGTGTCTTATTATAGATACTTCCCAGTTTATCCTTATTTCTGCACTGAAATGCCTTCAGTAGTGACAGACCTTTGCTGGAGGTCTAACGGCATTTTCTTTTTTTCTGGTGATGTGCTATCTCTGGAAATCTCATATATGGACTCAGATTCAGGGATCTGTGCGCACTCAGCAAATGCAAGCTAAGCTTGTAGCATTTTGGACAACTCTTTGGAAATTCAGTTAACAAAATTCAGTCTCTTGCCCTTTCCTTGCTAAAGGTCACTTTCTCTCTTTTTTTTTTTTTTTCTTCTCCAGGCACTGAAGACAAGACCACCCAGTGTCTTTGTCACGGCTCAGCCTGCAATGTGAGTGTTGTTTCAGTGTGTCATCCTCACACCCTACTTCCAGGGCATCTGTGTTTTGCTGTTCTGTTCTGTGCAGCAGCATCTCTGTGTCCGCACAACTAAAATTCTGACTCAGGTTTCATCACCTCATGTTTGGAGTTACTTAGAACACTCACACTACATTTATATTTGTTTAAAATGCTGCACCTGAGATTCACTTCTTGCCTTTGTTAATTTAAGTACTTCATCACTCTTCTTGCCTCTCTCCACTGGCTTGCTTTCCTCCCCGTATACACTGTAGTTCTTCACTTTTTAAGACCCTTCCAGGCCTGCCCCATGAGGCTATGAAGCTGTTAACTCTTGTTTCTGCCCGGAAGATGATGCCAGTCTTTTTCACCCTCCTGCTTCACCTTTCCTTATGTTTCTTGCCAGGAGTGGGAAAAGTTCCTTGTAACCCCAGGAGGACAACTCGGTTGGGTGCCTCCTAGGCTAGCCTTGAAATTCCCTTTAGCAGTGATGCCTGTGTGACAGCAGACGCCCCAGTGCGCTGCCTTGTTCTGGCTTGTGTTTGTGCCCCGGTGCTGCTGTCTTCTAGGAAGTGGTATTTGAGGGGACAGAGCCCGCCTTGCTTTTGTCACCCAAAAAGGAAGCCTTGGTAGCAGTGCACTGCTATAATATGAACAATGCAGCTTACTCGTTATGAAGAGTCTGGGTTATCTACATGCATAAGCTTCTCCTAAACAAATTGTTTAGACTGAAAGTATCTACATTTTAGAAATGTAATTCTATAAATCAAATTGTTTTCACCGATCACACTTCCCTTTTATTGCTGTTTGTTATTTGAGGGCATATGATAGCTTTCTGTAAAATGTCGCCTTAATTGCCTTCTGGATATACCCTATAAATCCTGACAAATACTTTTAAAAGCGAAAACAAAGGCATATTTTTCTTCTATCAGAGCTTGCTCAACAAACCGCCTGTACCTTTTCCATGGGGCCTTGCAAAATGGTGTTATGTCAAGAAGAATAATGCTATTTAATTTATGAACCATTAATATTTATTGCACATGCAATCACTGGCATTTTGTGTGTGAGAGCTGGGCAGCAGCTAATAAAATTGGGAAGAGGCTATATATTTACCAGGACTACCCAGATAATTCATATAGGATAATTTTTGATTAATTTATTTCTTTGTGTTGACCAATTTCCTGGTAGCGGCCAACGAGTTGTTTGGGGTTTTTTTGGTTTTTTTTAAACTTATTTGCTAGCTCATAATGAATTGCTCAATAATTACTACAAATAATTCAAGTCCTTTGTTATTAGGGATTTGTAAGTGTGTTGAGGAAACTTGCTTATACCACTATACAATTAACAATCGGATCTCAGTCTTATTTCTGAGCGGAGATCTGCTTATTTCTCACAAAGATCAGGACTGGGGACTCCTTATACTGTATTTTGTATCAGTGCATCTGGAGACCCTGCTGTGTAATGGTGCTGCCCCAAACCACACATCCGATTGCCCCGTGCGAGGAATTGGTTTTGCAAAACCTTGTACCGGTGCTTAGCTTTACAATGAGTCCCCCTGCAAACTGTGTGTGGAATACTGGCCCAAAAGAGGGCTCTGGTGCCACAGTATCATCTTTTGAAAACAGTAGCATTAGTTTGGGGGAAGAAATTAGATACATCTGCAAGTCTTTGTAGAACAGGTTGCCTGAAAATAACTGGTAACAAGGTTTTAAAATTCAGGTTGTGTTGGTTGCTGCTGATAGGTGTCTGCTCTTTTCAGTTCCTGATGGGGAATAATATTATGTTCTTGAATCACGTTCTGGTTGCAATGTAAGTTTTATTTCCCTAAGTAGTATATGTGGCTTACTTTCGAATTAGCTGCTTCTAAGACGGTTCTAGCCAATAGATTACTCTGGGAGGTGCTCACAGAAACATGTGAGTATGGGTGAGAGCCATCCACATAGAACAGGTGGGAATTCTGACCCGTTTTGATTAATGTTTGGGGTGGGGGTTTTTTTTGGTGTTATTGTTCTCTAAATATTGTGATACTTGCATCTGTAACAAAGTGGAGTCTGTGACTATCACTGAAGAGATTGGTGGAGGAATATTATGCCTAATGCGCCAATACAAATACAAATTTGACTCCCATGCAGATTGGAAACCTGGAAAGCAGCAATATTGCAGCCAATTAAGAGTCACAGTTAGCAGCGTGCTAGTCAGAACTGAAGTGCTGCACCAATACAGTTCTGGCTGATACTGATGTAAGAACACAGAGATAATGGAAGCTTTTGCTACGTGCCTGTGTTATATAAAGGGATTAATTGTGATTGGATCTAGGGTGTTATTTAGATGAATTATTCCCAGTAAGATATTCACAGAACAAGAGGGACTTCAAGGTTGGTGAAGCACAACAATCCTATTAGCTGTTTTGAGAAGATCTGATTTAACTTTGTCTTCTAAATTCAGTCCTTGGAGTCTAGGAGGGGGGAAATGGCTGCTCAGGCCGTGGCCCAGACGACAAGGTAGCAAGCAGTCCTGTTAGGAAGAGGGTAGGCTGCGCAGAGGACTGCTCCCATACAGTCCTCTGGTGTCTCATTAAACTAAGTTCTTGCACATTGGCAACCAGGTGCAAATGTCTCAATATGTGTGTGGGAAACTAGTAAGTACAAGCAAGGGAGCAGATTTTAACTACTTTTTGGATTCCAAATATGTGATCTTGCAGAAAACTCTTCTTAAATGCATTTTGAATGTTGCCTGAATAAGGGCAGCCAGAAAGAATCTCTCGAAGTCTTTGGGGGTTTTTTTTCAGCACACTGGGGCTGGAAAAGATTCAGGGAAAACCTGGCATCACTAGCAATAGTAAGCTTCCAGCACCTGTGGCAGACCAGGGTCCCTCACTTGCATTTTGAAGTTGCACTGAAATGACAGTAGTTAAAAACTCTTGCATAGTGTCCCTGTCTGTGACAGAAGTCAGAGCTTTTAGATAGAAAACGAAGAGAAATTAGAAATATGTCATCTTTTAACTCCTGGAAGACACATCAGTTCTTTTGTGGAGCTGGTAGAGATTTGTTAGTTGAGTTTGAATAGGGAAAGCAATGCAGTGTAGTTACTGGCAACTTCCACACTAACATTTTAATGAGCTGATTTTTCTGATGTGGACAAGCAGAAGCAGCAGCAGCATTTTATTTGTTTCCATAGGGTGCATCAGAAGCACAAAGCTGTGCTTTTGAGTTATGAGGAAAGATGAACATTAATAAACAGGCAGGTCAAGAAACCCCACAATACAAAGGATTTTGTTCTTCCTTCAACATTTGTCACCAGATGCTAGCCGTCCAATAAATCTTGCTTTGAGCAATAGTTTTTAAGTCTTGCTTAGATCTGACAGCAGTAAAAGTCCCTTGTGAACTTTGAAAAGGCAATCTCAATCCAGCTGCTGGTGTTTAGGGCTACACAAGATGAAAAGTGCTGTAAATGACAGAATCTATCTTCTAATAGATTTGACAAATGTGGGGGCTGAACCTGTGCACGATGGGAGCTTTTTTATTGCCTTGCCAAAAGCAACAGCTCTTGTAACTTGCACGACTGAAATAAACAGTAAAAACATGCAGTGATGCAAGTTGCTGAGTAATCATGTATCCTTCCAGTGAGCAGTAAATGCCTTTTTGCTAACTAAATGCTATGTTCAAGAAGAACAAAATATAAAGAAGATGCAATAAACTTCAGAGTAAATCTGCCTCTTGGGTATCCAGTACCAGGCTGCAGTTACTGTGTGACTTTGGGTAGACTGCCTAGCTCAGGCTCCTCAGTTTCTTCATCTGAACCAGGTGGTTTGTAAGATCCTTCAGATCAATGGATGAGGGATTATTACTCATGTTGGGGTATTTTTAGGGACTTGCTAATTATTGCAGTCTTGGTAGGTTGATCTCTCCACTTGCTCACTAAAAAAGTTTGTTGCTTTTTCCACAAAGCCTAAGTAGAAGACAGGTGCTCTTCATCCGGCACTAGTAGTTTTGCTCTAGTGTGTGTGTATTTTTTTACTTTCCCAGAAAGTTAAAACAGTCCTCTTAAATAGTGTTTTAAGAACAGTGCTATCCAGGTAATATAATGTACGCTATAGTCACCAGCAGGTCAGCTTCTTGGAGAAACAGTCCTCACTGGGTTTATCAGCGTGACATCTGTTGAAAACAGGGAAATTCTACCACCAGCTGAATTTTCATCAGGGACACTTGATACCAGAGAGGAATATTGCAGGGCTGTAGCACACACTGTGGCTCCCAGACAGGTTGCATTGCTCCGCAGTGGCTGGGTGAGCATGACCTCAATGGAGACTGGGATCCTGTGCAACTGCTGGGAGTGTGGGGGCACCGGCTGTACTACATGCCACGTACCGCAAGCCCTCAAGCTGACCGTGGGGAGTGAACTTCGGAAGCAGTGGTGTGACAGCAAAGCCTCCAGCTGAGGAACGTAGAAATTCCTCAGGCAAACATTAATCTTTCAAGGGCACATGCTCTACTGGTAGCCAAGCAGAGAACTCCCCCTTTCTCTAGCAAAAGAAATCCACTTCGAATAACTAAAATCTGCGCTTAAACCTTAATAACACAATCCATGATATTTTTTGAAAAAGCCAGTTGTTCCCACGCATGCCTTTCTAGCTAGGATTGGGGCACTGAAAAGATTAAATCTCATCATTCTGCAAATCTCTGTATTAACTGACTGCAAAGGCAACAAACACAAACTGCAAAAGTGTCTCTTTTCAGCAGATACCCATGGCTGCTTCTTGGACAAAATTATCTGAATCACTGATGGGCACGTTTAACTCCAGTCGAAGCCCAAGCTGCCTATCGCATTCGTCCCCAGCGAAGGTCCCAGCAATATACAATCTTAGTAATTAGTCTTTGCCCTTGTCTCAGTGCAATTTTTTCCCCCCCCCTGCTAAAAGCTTGGGTGTAAAATGCTAGCTATACAAGTTTAACTCATGTTCATTTCCCCCACACTTTTTCCTCTTAATTCTCCCTGTCTTTTTAAGAATTCCCCTTTATTCTTTCTCCCTGCTGGTTTAGGATTTTGCAGCAGCAGAGAAAATATTTTGTTGTAGTGATTGTGAAGAGTATTTTCCATACAGGTATCACTGAACTTTAATGGCACTATACAAGTGGCACTTAATTTTTTATATGACCTAGATGTTTTCTGGTCTTTCCACTCAATATTTGATTTGGGAATCTGCAGCAGTGAGCTGGAGGAAATGAACGGTATGGTAAATTCAGCAGAGGAGGAAACTTTGGAGTAAAATACTGTAGCTTGCTCTGCTCTGGGGAGATAAGTCATTGCTCAGTTGCAGTAGGGCACATAGGGATGGTGTAACGATCCCTCAGGCAGAAGCAGGAACCCTTCAGTACACAGACATCCCCACATGTTCAGCTGTGGCAGTGAATTTTGGTCCCAGGACCACTTCTGTTTGACTGGCAGGGCTGTCCCAGCTGGTTGTGAGTTCCTGGTGCCACGCTGAGCCTTGGAACTGGGGCTGAAAGTGGTACGCAAACAGCACACACTGGCTTGGGCTGCAGTCTGTCATGTATGTCTTGTATGTCATGTCTCCTACTCCCAAGAGAGAAGGAAAGAATTGCTGCTGCTGAGCATGGCAAGAGGAGTGTGGGGAGCATGTGCAGATAAGCGTCTGGATTTTGGTCCCACCCGCAGAGGCCACGCCACTCTGTAGCAGTCTTTCGCTGTCTTCTCTTTCTTTGGTTGCAACTCACGTAGCCTGGGGTGTACACATGCAAAGACAATGGTGAGAGAGAGACGGCACGGGATATGTGGTGTTCTTCCCATTGTTCTTATAAGGCACTAAGTAAAAAAGTGAAAAGCATGATTATTTATTAATTCTGCTGTGTAACAGGCATATGTGACCACAGACTTGCAAAAGACATTAAATTTGCAAAGTCAAGCCCTCAGAATACTTGTGCAACCTTGATGCAGCCCTCTGTGTGCGTACAGTTAGGAAATGGCCTTTAACTACAGAACTGCAAACTGGAGGGAAGCATCAGAGTGGGAAGGATGAATAATGGACGTGAGTTGCAAGCTGTTTCTTGGGGCAGATAATAAAAAAAAATTGAGGAATGAGGGTGCAGTCAAAAGAATGAAGCAAGGGCATGTGGAGTGGACAAGTGGTCTGGGTTGTCTATATCTGGAGACTGCAGGGCACAAGAGTTCCACATATGAATGAAATGCTCTCTGGAACTTTGGAAGAGAATTTTCCTTCAGGAGACCCTCAATGGGATCCAAATGACCCTGTAGACAGGAGAAGGTTAACTCGGTACCAAAGGTGGGTATTGTATGGAGTGAAACATGCAATGCCAAAAGCTCTGAATTGGTCTAAATTATATGAGATAAAACAAGATAAAAATGAATCTCCTTCTGTGTTTTTGGAAAAATTGAAGGAAACTGCTCGAAAATATACTGATTTAAAATTGGAAACAGAGGCAGAACAGCAACAGCTGGCCTCGATTTTTATGGGACAATCGGCACCTGATATAAGGCGAAAGCTCCAAAAATTGGAGGGGGAGGACTCAAGAAATCTGAATAAAATGTTAGGAACAGCATGGAAAGTTTACAATAATCGGGAAAAGGAGGAGGAACAAAGAAAAGAAAAGAAAGAGAAGATTAGAGAATGTAGGTTAATAGCTGTTTTAACAGGGGGTGCAGTAAGAGGAAGAGGACAAACCCGAGGAAGAGGAGGTTTTAAAAACTTTGGTGACCAGGACCCTAATGCACCTTTAGGAATAAATCAGTGTGCTTATTGCAGAGAGAATGGACATTGGAAAAAGGACTGTCCTCAGCTGCAAACAAATCAGCAAGAGGCTGTGAAAATGATGACTTTGAATGAATGAAGGGGACCGGAGGGGAGCCCAGCTGAACCTCTGGTTACAATTAAGCTGGGAAATGATAAAGTTGAATTTTTAGTAGATACAGGAGCAGTATATTCTGTTTTGAATACTCATAAAGGGAAATTAGGAGACAAAACAGCAACCATAATTGGAGCGACTGGGAAACAGGAAAATAGACCGTTCTTTCAACCCCTTGATTTAAAATTTGGAAATAAGGCAATTACACATGAATTTTTGTATGTGCCAGAATGTCCGCTACCCTTGTTGGGTCGAGATCTGTTATCCAAATTAAATGCACAGATAGTTTTTGAGGGAGGAGAAATTCTTTTAAAGATACCGGAGTCAAAGACAGGAGAAATATTGATGATACAGGAGAAGGTTAAGACTCAAGAGATGCCACAAGAAGTTGATGATGCTGTGATCCCTACAGTTTGGAACACAGAAATACCTGGAAAATCTAAAATGGCACAACCTGTAAAGGTGGAACTGAAGGAGACTGTGAGGCCAGTGAGATTAAAGCAATATCCAATTAAACCTGAGGCTAGATTGGGAATCAAGAAATTAATTGATAAATTTTTGAAATATGGAATTTTAGAGGAATGTGAATCTGAATATAACACTCCAATTTTACCGGTGAAAAAGCCATCAGGAGAATACAGATTAGTACAGGATCTGAGAACAATAAATCAGATAGTGAAAGATATACACCCTGTAGTGGCCAATCCATATACACTGTTAACAGCTCTAGGGGAGAATCATCAGTGGTTTACAGTGCTTGATTTGAAGGATGCTTTCTTTTGTATACCCCTGGAAGAAGGAAGTCGGAAATTATTTGCTTTCAAGTGGGAAAATCCAAACACAGGACGAAAAACACAATTGACGTGGACAAGACTGCTGCAAGAGTTCAAGAACAGCCCAACAATTTTGGGGAGCCAATTAGCAAAAGAACTTGAGATGTGGAAACAAGATGGTCCCAAACCTGGACATTTGCTCCTTCAGTACGTAGACGACATACTGATAGCTACGGAAGAGAGACCAGCGTGTATAAAGGTAACAACTGATCTTTTGAACTTTTTGGGGCTAAGTGGATACAAAGTCTCTAGAACTAAGGCCCAAATAGCAAAGCAGACTGTAATATATCTGGGTTTTGAAATCTCCCAAGGACAAAGACAGCTGGGAACAGAGCGGAAAGAAGCAATTTGCAGTATCCCGGAGCCGAGAAATACCCATGAATTGAGAACCTTTTTGGGAATGGCTGGGTGGTGTCGGCTGTGGATAATGAACTATGGTCTGTTGGCTAAGCCATTGTATGAAGCTCTTAAAGGTCCACCATTTGAATGGGGTCCAGATCAGCAAAGGGCTTTCAAGAGTTTAAAACAGGCCCTGATGACAGCACCAGCCTTGGGACTTCCGGATTTGACTAAAGACTTCCAGTTATTTGTACATGAAAAACAACACATTGCACTGGGAGTGCTGACTCAGAAGATGGGAAGTTGGAAGCGACCGGTTGGATATTTTTCCAAACAATTGGACTTTGTAAGCAAAGGCTGGCCTGCTTGTTTGAGAGTGGTAGCAGCCACTGTGATGATAATACAGGAGGCTCGAAAAATGACTTTGGGAAGAATGATGGTGGTATATGTGCCACACATGGTGATATCAGTGTTGGAGCAAAAGGGGGGCCATTGGCTATCCCTGAGCAGAATGATGAAATATCACAAGATGATGTGATTTTAAAAACTACTAATTTGACTAATCCTGCAGTCTTTCTGAGTTCTGTACAGGAAAAAGGACAACTGGAACATGATTGCCTGACTACCATTGAATATGTATATTCCAGTCAAGAGGATCTGAAGGATGTACCTATGGACAACCCAGACTGGGAATTGTACACAGATGGTAGCAGTTTCGTTGAAAGTGGAATTCGCTATGCAAGATATGCGGTAACAGCTGAAAAATCAGTTATAGAAGCCAATACCTTGCCGAGCACAACTTCAGCTCAGAAGGCGGAATTAGTGGCTTTGACAAGGGCTCTAGAATTGAGTAAAGAAAAGAAAGTAAACATCTGGACTGATTCGAAATACGCATTTGGTGTGGTCCATGTCCACGGGATCTTATGGAAAGGGAGAGGATTATTATCCTCTCAGGGGTCCAACATTAAATATAAGGAGGAGATTTTGCATTTATTACAAGCAGTACAGAAACCTACTGCAGTAGCAATCATGCACTGTAAAGCACATCAATCAGGGAACACAAAAGAGATTGTAGGGAACAGATTAGCAGATAAAACAGCTAGGGAAGCAGCCAAAAGGAATACTTTACAATTGGCATTGATTCCCACAAGAACTATTGCATTACCAAAGGAAAAACCTAAATATTCAGAAGAGGATGAGAAATTGGGGAAATTATTAAATGCAAGGAAAAATCTGGAAGGATGGTGGGTGACATCAAAATGACAAGTAGTGGTCCCACCATTTGTAATGAGGGAAATAGTGCAGACAAAACATAAAGAATGTCATTGGGGAGCAGAAGCATTAGTAACCTTTTTGAGAAGGCAAGTAGTATCAGTGAAAATGCTAGAAATAGCTAAAATGACAACTGCTACATGTGAAATATGTTTGAAAAACAACCCAGTAGTAAAGAAAAAGGTCCAAATGGGGATATTGAAATCAGGAATGGAACCAGGGGACTATTGGCAAATAGATTTTTCAGAGTTACCTCGACAAAATGGGTATCGATACATTCTGGTGGGGGTTGATACTTTTACAGGATGGCCAGAAGCCTTTCCCTGTCAGACCAACCAAGCCAAGGAGGTCATTAAATGGTTATTACAAGAAATCATCCCGAGATTTGGAGTACCTATTGGAATCTCTTCTGATCGAGGTTCCCATTTTGTTGCAGAAGTGGTCCAGGGTGTTAGTAGAATTTTGGGAATTACATGGGATCTACATACACCTTGGAGACCACAATCTAGTGGAAAGGTGGAAAGAATGAATCAAACATTGAAAAGACAAATTAGTAAAATATGTCAAGAAACCAATTTGAAATGGCCTCAGGCACTCCCATTAGCCCTTTTACGAGTTCGGGTCCAACCAAAGAGTGGGACACTGATTAGTCCTTATGAGTTATTGTATGGAAAACCTTATGAATCTCCTGAACCAAATTTGAGCATACATTTAAAAGGAAAACAAGATGTGTGTGACTATTTACTTTCTTTAGGAAAAACTTTAACTGCGCTGCGGAGTGCGGTTGTTTAGAGCAGACCTCTGTCTTTGGAAAATCCGGTACATGACTTCCAACCAGGTGATTATGTCTATGTGAAGACATGAGCTTCTGAACCTCTACAAGAACGCTGGAAAGGACCCTTTCAAATATTGTTGACTACTTTCACTGCTGTCAAGATTGCTGAATCAGATGCATGGATTCATTATTCAAGAATAAAGAAAGCACCAACAGGGAATTGGAGGTCTAAGGAAGTTGGTCCTTTAAAACTGAAACTTTATAGATAAGTTGCTATGTACTTGGGAAAATAATTGTGTAAAGCTTATAATATTAGGGTTACTATTAGGGATACTGTCAGGGGCATTGATCCTCTTGTGTGGTATAGGCTGTGAATATTTCCTCATAAGTTGCTGTAAGCGTAAGATACAAAGCAGATGTAAGATTATAAAAGTAGAATCATGAATTGACATGGTAAAGGAATAAGTAGTGTGAGGTAAACAAAATGAGGCGATTATTGCTTAAATTATTAATCTTGATATCAGTCGCTCCTGGGATGTTGATTCAGGATAATCTAGTTTTACAATTGATTCAGGGTTTTGAAGAAGAAAATCAATCATAAAGCTATGATTATCCAAGTTATTGACATCAAAATGGACAAACAATCCCAGAGCTTCTTTTAGCTTATAGTGAATAATTGATAAATTACAGTGAAAGTACTGAAGTGATTTTCAAAACTTTCAAAGGGGGGAAATGTTACCAATACTTGATAAAAGTTGAAATTTTACTTAAGTCAGGTTTGGTTAAAAGGTAAAAATTGTAGAAAATAGGGGTTTGAAGCTCACAATAGCTATAGAAACTAAGGAACATACAAAATGTGCAGTATGCAATCATAAAAGAATAAGTCTTGTCTAAGATCGGTTAACCATAGAAATTTTGACAGATTTGTTAGGTTGTAGTGTTTTGTTTTAAGAAACTAAGAGAGATTGTTATGGACCTTAGTTCCGTTGCTTAGAAACCCCACTTTGATCAAGATTCCAGTTAGTGGAATTAAGTAAGATTAACCAATGAATGTTTTAGTATAAGAATATTGATAAGGTGGTGTGACTGAGGGCCAATCACTAGAAACGTTAAATTCAAGAATTAACATTGAATGTACTTTCATGTAAATCTAATACATGATGGCAAAATCGTACTGCGCAGAATCACATAAGAGAGGTCAACTATCGGACAAGGTGAGGAAGACTATGAAAGACCACCAGAGGGCTTCTGAAGACCACCAGAGACTTCACCACGCCTGCATAAAAGGACATTTACATATGCTAATGATTTATCGGACAGTTGATGATTATGTATGACATTTCCCAGGCATCTAGTGAATATCTATAACAGGTGTGTATTTAACCTGCATGATCAAACCAGACAGGTGCACACACTAGGTGGAGGGATCCCCTGTGTGCCCAGCGCTGCAATAAAGGAGTGCCTGCTTCTTAACTTCTCATTGCCGTTAAGGAGTTTTATTCCGGTTTTCGGCGACGTTACCACCCGGGACGCCCCCCAGCTGTTTCCAGTGTTTTAAAACACACCGCAGAGGTGATTTTTTATGGAGTTCACTTGACTGTCCTGTTCCCATTATCAATACCTTCAGTATACAAAAATCAGAAAGTCAAATATCAGAGCCTAAGTCAAAATACCAAACAGAATCAATCAGAGATCGAATGTCATATCCAGAATCAATAGTCAAATACCAAAGCCTTAATCAAATTACCGAGACCAAACCAAATGAGTATCTTTGCCTTCAACCAGCGAGACGAATACCCTTTACCAGAGGAGTACTTCTACCAGAATACCAGATTTTTAAGGATCCTTTTATATTTCTTCCTTGCTGACTTCTCTTAGTCGGGCTTACAGGTAAGAGTACCAGACCAGAATACCAGAACCAAGTTAATCAAAAGAATGCCTTTAAATAAAATCTTACCAGTGGCCTTGGCTTGTGAGCCCAGGGAACGGGGATCAAGGGTCTCCCCAAGAAATCTCAGTGCCAGCTGGAGGTCCTGCGATCCCAAGTCCATCGAGTCTCAGAAGCCTCGTCCCATCTGGGTCACCAAAATGACACCGAAAAGCTGGTCGAAGAAACTCTCAAAGACTCGTTTTGGCGTTTTAGAAAGCAGGCATTCTTTATTGCAGTGCTGGATGCACGGGGGATAGTTCCACATAGTGTCCATACCACAGCTTTAGCACAAACAGGTTATACAGAATAAGTAATTGCATATTAATCGAATTAGTGTACATATACATAAAAACGATCCCAACTGATTATCTTAGTACTGCCTACATCCGATCATGCGCAATGAAGGATCCCTTTGAGTCGAAGGGCTGCTTTTGCGACCACCGACCCATTGAAGTTCTTGCTGGCTGTCCTTGAAGTCTTTATTCTTGTCCTTGTTCTTTGATCTTGAAGCTTAACGCAGCTTCAATCACATGTGGTCAGTTTCAGCATTGTTCTCATCTAGTGTACAGGAACATCTCGTCATAAGAGCAAAGGACTGCAAAACTTATGAAGATTTACTAGTTAGTCCCTTGACTACACTCTTGTAATTATCTCCCCAGTTACCCTTTGTCTCTTGTTTCAGCCATAATTTTAATGCATGATCATTTATCAAATCTCACTTAGTCATCTAGCAGCAAACCAGTTTTCATAGAAGGTACAAAATATTAAAAACATAAAAGTTTGAACGAACCACATGAAATGTATGGACATATGCTATCAAGTTCAGTTATACACATTCGATTTCCAAAGTTCTTCCCCAAAACTATTACCGGGAGTCGCTTATCTCGCACAGTTTCTATCGGGTTGAAGTTCCCCCACTTCGAATTAAAGGTCCAGTGTTCTTTTCTTCTACAGCACATGCCCAAGGGGGGTGTGTGTGTGTAAGTGTTTTGGTCGTGAATTGAGTCAGTGGTCTGATCTGCCCCTGCTGCCTTTACCTTTCCTCCGGTTATCCAAGATTTTTGCTGACTTCGTGCCTATTAGCAGCTTTTCAGCTTCTCGGCGCCTCCTGGGGTAGGATGGTCCCTTCTTCTCAGCCTTTTCGTTCTCCTTCAGGGGCCCAGTCGTTAGCAAGGCATGCCTTGTACAGACAAAGGATCTCTTATTTCACAAGACCTCTTCTTAAGTAAATCCCTCCTTCAGTCCATGGCTTCTCTCTCCAGTCCATCCTCTTTTGTTACTGTGAAATATGTTCATCTGATTCGTGTCACTATAAACAATGCTAGGGCCGCATAATAAAATGTGACCCTCACTGTCTATGTAACCTTTAACCATTTTGTGGATCCTCGTCTAACCGCAGGCCGGGAGGAGACAGATGATATGTGCATAGTTCGTTCTCTTTTTGCCAGCCCAGAGCCGGTTTTGTTGTTAACTATCCTGGAGGAGAACTGAGGCATTTGGATGTGTGTTTGGCCTCAGGGATTGCAGTGCATGGGATCTCGATGGGCCATTTGTGGTGTGCATTTGTTGAGGGGGAGGTGTCTGTTGTGAACTTGTTTGGGTCCTGGTGACCGCAGCCGGTGCTGTGCAAGGTGAGACCAGTTTCTGGGAGAACTACTGCACCCCCACAACCAGGAGGTGGAGAAGAACACTCCTAGTATGAATATGTAACGAGCGTTGGACTACAAAAGAAGCTGTCTTGTTTTTCGCGGCGCGCGTTGTGGTAGAGCAGAAGGTCCCGGCGCGCCCAGCGCTGTTTGCTTGCCTTTATTCATTGAATAAATTGTTAACTTTGATTGGAATCCTGTTTGGGACTAAATTCATTTATAACAGTTACTCCTTTGGAATCCAGTAAGATGGAGGCCTGCTGCCCCTCTGCTGAGAGAAGCCTCTTGACTGAGGTAAGCACCGCTGCAGCCCTTGGCTGCTCTTCTCGGGATCTGCTCCCTCCCTGTTTCGGGGTTGTTTGTGTGTGTGCCGGGTTTTTTTTTTTTTTTTTTCCTTTGTGTGGCGGGGGAGGGTCCGCAGGGCCGTCTCCTGGGAGAAGCTGCTCGAAGCTCCCCCGGCTCGGAGCCGGACCCGCCTCTGGCCCAGGCCGAGCCCCTCAGCGACGGCGGTAGCGCCTCGGGGAGAAGAGATTTCAGAAGGGGAAGGCCCCGTGAGGGAGTCGGGGGAGTGGGATGTGAGAGGAACCCCTCTGCGGATGCCGAGGTCAGGGAAGGAGGAGGGGATGCCCCCGCAGCCCGCGGGGAGGCGGCAGGCTGTCCCCCCCAGCCCGTGGAGGGGAGCGGGGGAGCGGATGTCCCCCAAAATGGCCGCGACTCCCGCGCTGGAGCAGTCTGTGACGGAAGGACTGCACCCTGCCTGTGGAAGGGACCCGCGCTGGAGGAGTCTGTGAGGAACTGCAGCCCGCGGGAAGGACCCACGCTGGAGAAGTTGGTGAAGGGCTGTCTCCCGCGGGAGGGACGGACCCCCCGGCGGAGCAGGGGCCGAGCGCGGAGTCCTCCTCCCCCTGAGGAGGAAGGAGCGGCAGAGACAAGGGGTGAGGAACCGACCCCAGCCCCCGTCCCCGTCCCCTGTTCCCCTGCGCCGCCGGGGGGAGGAGGTGGAGAGAGCGGGGAGTGAGTGGAGTTGAGGCGGGAAGGCGGGAGGGCTCCCCGGGGGGAAGCTGTTCTCAGGCTGGGTTTTGCTTCCTCGTAGCCTTGTTGTGATTTGATGGGTAGCAGGTTACGTTGATTTGGTTTCTTCCTCAGGTTGAGCCTGTCTTGTGACCGTGACCGCAAGCGGGGAGTGATCCCTCCCTGTCCTTGAATTTGAGGAGCTGTAAGTCAGGTCTTCTGTTCTTCAGGGGTGGGGAGGAGATCTGACTGAAGGGTGCTAATTGTACTTTGTCAGTGGAGCTAGGCTTACAGATGAGGATGGGTTCTCTGAATGACATGCAAGAGGCGCCTGGTGACTCTTGGAAGTAAGTGTAAAAAGGCCATCCATAGAAATATTTTGGCATTTGAATGTCTGCTGGGAAAAGTTGCAATTTCAGCAGAAAAGAAGTATGTTTTTTTGATAGGCGCCCTTCAGTGATATCTCAAATCTGTAATTTAAGCACTAAGAAACGCAACGATTACTATTGTATTGATTTGATACTTTGTTTTCTGGTTAGTTCTTTGGCTTCAAATACAGGCACGCCAATACATGCTAAGCTGGAAGTTAATGTGGAGAGGGTGGTTTTTACTGAGATGTGAAAACTCCCTGTTCTGTAACCAAATCTTTTTATGGGAAGCATTGTGGTCTTGGACTTGGAATGAGCTGAAAGTTAGTGCTTATTTCCACTTGGAGCTTTATTTTGGGTTTTCAGGCTTAATCCCAAACTGGTGATGATGCAAAGGTAAAAAGATGAGAGAGCGTCTTTGTTTTGCAGACTGCTGAGAGGCTGGGCAGTAGGCCTATGAATGTATTTTGCTGACTGTCTGGTTTTGCAGGGTTTAAATGACAGAACTGCTTGTGGAACCCCATTATCGGTGGGCTGACCGGCAACCTCAAGGCAAGGCCAAAGCCGACCATCATCAGTGGCCCGAGACCTCCTGAAGAAAGCTTAGCAGATGAACTAGCAGCAGTGGACAGTCCTGAGGCATTGGTGAAAACATCTTTCAGGTCTGGCGGATATGAGCTTACTTTTGTTTATCCTTGAGAGGATATGTTTTTAAGATGAAGTCTGCAGTGTGGGTTTGGTGGGAGAAATCGGTCCCAAAGGATTCCGCAATGCTGCGTATCTGTACTGAACAACAGTGAAAAAAGAGGTCCATAAGTAATACTGGCTGGACTTGTCCTTTACTTCTCTGACCTCGTTAGCCTTCCTAAAAGATGAAGAACTAGACAGATATAAAGTCTGTAACTAGTCAAAATGGTCAGGAGAGACAGCTCACTCTAGGAAGATGTCTTTGAAGGTTGGCACTGTTTCTTCTGAAAGTGGTTTAGTGGTGAAGACTTGCGCTTTAGGTCAGATGATGTGCTTTATTGATGCGAGGGAGAGCTAACCCTTTTCCTGTTGATGTGATGTCTTGAGAACTGTCTAGCATTAATTTATTTTGCCAAGGAGAAGGATTCTGGCCAGGGGCTTGCAAGCAAGCGATCGCTGCTGTTGTAAAGTGTGTGATAGATCTATTGCTGGGTTTTCCTACCTCTTATTTAATCGTGTGGACGTACCGTTGTCCGATGTTTCTTGGAGGCATGTTTTCTGAAAACGATTTTCTCAAAGTGAGGTAAACTGGAGAAGCCGAGTGATCTTTGACCAAAATGTGAAAATTGGCGTGCCCAGCAAAAGCGGAGTGAGTGGCAGAATTTATTTTTTCCAAGTGTTTTTCGAGCCTTTTTTTGGTCGTTGTTGAAAACCTACGCTCTACTTTTCTTTTCTAGTACACATACATGTGTGCAAGCATGAAATGGTTTTTGCTTTGGATAAATTTCTCTTGACTCCAGTGATTTTGATTATACCTCAGTCTGTCAAACTTATTTCAGTCTTTGTAGAATTGTGATTTTGAAGGCGCTGAAGTTCAAGTCATTGTATTAGGTGGTAATTTCAGATACCTTGTTTATGCTGCTTGACATTTAAAAACATGTTACCACAAAGTGAGTTTGTCAGTCTATATAAATGAATCCTGTAATTCCATGGAGCGTTTTCATCCTTTAATATTTCCATTGAAATGATTCAGGACAAGTGTTTCAGAACCTTCTATGGTTTTATGGTTTTATGGTGAGCCCTGGTATTGAATGGCTTTTAAACACTTTGTGTCTCTGGTATTTAAAATGTGTAATTTCAAGAGATCTAACTCTTTTTCAGCTTTCACTTCTGATACCAGATTCTGGGTATCTGCAGTCCTTAGGTTGCCGTCGTCACGATAATTTCAACCTTTTTATATGCCCAAATAATGTCAGAGCGTTTCAAGTGGCATGATTTGATCATGTGAGTAGGGGTGACTCTTGGAAGAAGTGAGCTTGTACATAGCATGAAGGGTTGGAAAATGTCATTAAGCAAAATAGTTTTGCTCATGCAGTTTAAATGGCTTTATAAACATTACCGAACCTTTGTATTTCACCAGTAGAGCAATTACTGTACAGTGTGGCATTTTTGGAGGCTTTTATAGATGGGAATCCAAACAAATTGTTGTTACAAAGTAAATTTTAATTGTCTAGTTTCATAAAGAAAGGAAGCCCTGTGTGCGCTTGAGCTGTGCAGGGGAGTGGAAGAGAAGAGGGTACGTTGCAATTACTGTCTAAAGACACGAGAAAATAAGAACACTGTGGTGTTTTGACTGAGTTTGGGATCTTGTTGATATTATGGTGCAAACTGGGGCTTAGGAGGCAGTAGCATCTTTTGTATGATGGGCTGCATGTTTGATTCATCAAGGTCGTCTGTGGGTGGTGATCTTCAAGTGCTTCCGAGACAGAGTTTGCCTGGTGTGTCTGAGGGTAAGTGATTGCCTGGCAAGCATGGGCTTTCCTTGTTTCTTGTTTACTAGAGGCTAGTGGAAGATCTTGCTACCCTGTTGCCTTTTGGGGACTGAACTGTACTTTCCAAGTTGTCCGGTTCAGCATGTCTTAATTGGGAATCTGGTGGCTGAATCTCAGGGGGTGCGTGGGGCCACGTTGGGCTTGCATGAACTGGTTTTACAGAGAGAAACACCAGGCCTTGCTTTCGAACGTGACTGCTACGAACTGTAAAATGCAGCGACTCCCTTGCTAGTTCTGATTCACTGCTGTTGGAGCAGTGTATGGCGAAACTATCCCTTCCATGCGCAGCTAGAAAGAGAATGCCTCTCCAGTGTCAAAGGAGTGATGCTTGCTTGTGATTGCATATCTGTTTACGTGAATACATACAAGCAGCATGAAATCCCAGCTGCCACCTCTTGTATTAGATCTTGTTTTCTACTGTGCGGTACTTATTGTTCTGTAGCTTGGAAAATTAGGAGGAGATCTATGTTTGATTTTGTTCCGCTTCCAGATATGAGCTTGAAATGCATTTAAACCTTATGGAAGGAGGAATGTGACTATTTCAATCATTTTGGTTGTACTTTTCCTGCGGTAATAATCCATCTTTAAGATGTAAAGCAAAACCCAAATGAAACCGACCCCCTCTCTATACCCGGCATAAGTCTAGTGCACGATCCCTCCCTAATGAAGAAGTGTTCCGAAGGGTCTTGATTGTCTTATACAATTATTTTACTATCTCTTTTCTGAAGATACCAAGAACCAGCCCCAGATTGGTCTATGCAAGGCTGATTACCTTTCTAAAGAGAGAATTGAAAGAGTTTGTAGTATCATCTTGTTTGGAATATTGCAGTGAGGGAGCAGTTGTAAGTAATTTTGTGTCTTGACTAGTTCTACTTCTCCAGTGCTTAAAATGTAGATTTAAAATCCATTCTCACTGGCATTTAGTCTGTTTGCCTAGTAAAGGCAGGGGAGGCCCCAACTGGAATTACGTTTGAAAATACAGTGGACTATGGAGAATGGTGGATTATCCCCTTTTGACAAGGGAAAAAAGTATCATGAGACACATAGAAGTGATTAGCTTCTTGGCCCACACTTTATGCAACAAACCCGATATATCCACTGTCTTTCTTTGCACCAAGATGCAAGTTCACAATTACAGGGGCTGTGATGCCTTTCTTTTTGAATAGCTGTGCGTGGATCAGCATCCATGTACGTACAATGGTTGGCAGTGGCTGTGGACTGATGCCAGTGTGGAATATTAGGTGGTGGGCGTACGGCCTTGTCCGGGCTGCGTGATCTGGTTGTTGGCTGGAGATGTCAGCGGTTGCCGACACTGAAGCCTGTAACTCGGAAACTCTCTTCCCGGATCTGCTTTTTGATCTGCTTGGTCCCTGTAAAGAGTAGTGGTGGTATTGTTCTTGGTAAGAATTAACAGTGGTAATTACTGAGCTCTTTGGGAGACTGTGTAGTAACTTTACAGCCTGCTTTAGCTTCTGTGTGCCGCTGCCTGGCAGCGCTACCCAAGCAGGCATTTTGATAATGCTGGGCTGGCACCCAGCAGAGGGAGCAGAGAAACGAGAGACAGTTTGGGTGCTGTTCTCCCAATACCACCTAGAAGTTTGTGGAAGTGCTTTATATTGGAGGGTAAGAGAGAAACTGCTGCGTTTGTCCCCAGACTGCTGCCTGGAGTGAACCAAGTCACCAGGGTGGCACTGTTCCAGCGGAAAACTCGATGTGTCCAAGATGTCATCATTTCTGCTAGACTTGATTGGTTTTGATGTACGGGAGAGACGGGCTGTTCTTTTGAGTCCGAAGACCCAGGACACTGGATTGGGGTATATGACTGCGGTGGTGCTTATGGGTTGTAATGGCTGTGCTGGATCTTGTGGCAGGAGAGATCCCATGGTACAAGGTGACGGTGACATCCAGGGAGGAGTGGAGATGCTCGCCTGAGACAAAATGTTCAGTGCAACCTGCCATCCTGGTCCAGGGCCTGTGTGACAGCTGAAGTTGGTCTGGAATCATGGAGTAGTCCGGCTGGCTCCATCTAGCACATGGGGGCTTGGGGCAGCAGTGATTCCAAAGTGATCAGCCAGGGTAGCAGGCAGCTGAAGAGTCAGCAGGTGAGGCAAAGACCCTCTGTCCTGTAGCAGACAAGCCTTACGGGATACCTATGTAGCTATACTGAACTAGGAAGTGATATATATCATCTGTTACTGAGGCCATATGTCCTGGGAACCAGAAAGGCAGATTGAGTTCCTTCAAGGTCAGAGTGTTTTTAAGCTCAAGGCTTGCATGGGTTCTTAATTGCTGTCACCTTTCAAAATACTTCTAGCTTGAGACTGGTAACACCCCTGCTTACCTTAATAGCTGCTTTTCCTGTGTCAGCTGCAAAGTTTCTTTATCTTTCCAAGGAGGGTTTGCTTTGCTTCCCTTATCTGCTTCTGTTCTGCTTTGGGAGTCTTAAATGGGCCTGGCAGCTAATCTTCCTGTATTTCGGGTTCGGCTGTGAGTGATGTAAACTGTTGCTCATGCCAGCGACTGGCCATTTGATCGACAGGATAGAGAGGATGCTGCAGCGCTCCAAATGCGAAAACTTCAGTCACAGCACCGCGTGCTGGGAGTCAGCCCACGAGGCTCAATCATGTGGGTCAAGGTGGCATCAGTGGGAATAAGGGGTACGAGCCAGCCTTCCCCCTACCTTGCCTGAGTCCTAGCAAGAGCCCATCTCTAGTGAGCTGGTGGAGAGGGACCTACAGGACTCCTTTAGCACCTCTCACGTTTTGACACTCTCTGGGCAGCACCGAAGCTTGGCTGTAGCTCCCTAAGCTAGTATGTGAGGTCTGAAAATCAGAGAGGGAGGTGATGCTATGCGGGAGAGCTGTGACCATGACCGCAGAAGAACAGGAGTCGAGGGCTAGTCGTGGGGTAGAATAAAGCCCGCCTTCCCTCCCAGGTCTCAGTATTTGTTTATTGCCTTTTTCATTTGGATTTTCTTCTTCTTTTTTTAAAGAACACACAAAAATGAGAGATGACTCTCACTTGCCCTAACTTGTTAAAAAAAAAAAAAAAGAAGACATTTTCTCATTGTTTTTTGTACCCATCTACTGCAGATTCAGGTCTCGCTAAACACTAAAATGTAAGCAGTCTCTCTGAAAACCACCCTTCTCAACATCTTTTTCAATCCAGACTTGTAATAAGGCACTTTACTTGCATTAAAGTTAAATTCATCGGTGTTGTATTCAAACCTGTTGCTTGTTCCTGTTATTTACTGGTAGTCATTATGACGAATAAGAAGGGAAAAATGTTCTGTTCCTTAAGGAAATGGCTCCCATATCATTTGTCTCTCTTGTCTCTTCTTTTAATTGTGGCTCCCTTCTAGGTGCATGTCATGCTTTGTGAGAGCTGTGCACTATTTTCTTGGTGGATTGAGATTTATGAGTCAGAGGGAGAATGATCAGAGGAGAAAGATTTATGCCAGTTACTGTTCAAAGGCTGCATTCTCTCTCTCTTTGCGTATATCCACAGGGGTCCAGGAGGAAAGTGTTTTTTCAGGCAGTTGAAAGAGAAATGGACTTCTCTGTCATTTGGGTTTGGGGGTTTTTTTGGTGTCCCAGTCTTCTTGTTCTTCATAGGATAGATGTATTATTGATGACAAGCAAAGCCGGAGATTCTGTCCCTGTAAATATCAGACACATGAAAAGACCCAAGTTGAGAAATTCACATGGACTGTGGAGGCATGGAGGCAGCAGTGTTTTGGGATTACCATATTCCCCAGTGGATATCTGCAAGTGTTGCACAAGAAAGAAACAACACAGAGAAAATGTAGGATGTGACTGATGCGCCGCTATCCCACGTGCTGCCGAACAGAGACAGTCTGTGACTTCTGTGTCCAGAGCGACTGTTTATTAAGGAGAAAATGTACAATTGTTTTGTATCTCCTTCAAGTGGCTTGGATTACGCAGTTTTGCATGCTCACAGCAGCATAATTCCTCTGGGAATGTCCACCCAAGGAGAACCGATGTGGATGTGCAGAGCTCTGAGGTGTCCTGAGAGTTGTGGGGTGGCAGGGCTGCAAGGCAGCAGGAGCATTTCTTTGCTCCCACATGATGCAGAGGCTGCATGCAGAAATATAATAGCAAATTATAGATCTTTGTGGGTCCCAAGCAGCGTGAAAAATCTGCCCGTTGTCCTTTTAGGCAGTAGTGGGGTGGAGGAAGAGATCTCCATAGCCATACCTGGTCTATGGGTTTTTTCCATGTGGGCAATGAAAGGATGTGCCTTGGCATTTTTGAAATCAGCATTTTCTACTTGTGTGTTTTTCCATCCAGCCTGAATTTTCAGTGATATTAAAGCATCTTTTTACCTTCCCTGGTAATGGAAAAGAGTCTACACTGGCACATATCGCATTGTACCCACCTCAGGAACATTGCGCTCGGTGAAAGACCTATGATGTAAATGAGCATCAGACTGGTGGATTTACGGGCAAGGAGTTGCACATACAACTGGACTGCTGTAAAACTTAGAGATGTTTTAAAACTAAAAAAGTGTTTTTAAAACCTGAAATCTGTTGTTTGTTTTGAGTGGGCCCATGTTTAGAGGTGGAAATTTTGAGTACAGTGTAAACCAGTTGGAATTACAGAAATGAAGGATCTCACCCAACTGGCTTACCAGTGGTGGAGATGTAAGGATAAAAATGAAACAAATTGCAAGTTAACCTCTTAACACTTTGTTATACGTGTGACAGACAAATCACTGATCTACCTGTGCTGATTCCCATTTCTCTATGATTCATGTGCAAAACCTCCCACTCTGCAGAGTGCGTGAAAGATGGTCAGCCTTTCAAGCCATATCACTGTGTAATCTTTGTATTAATCACAGAACAATAACTTGAAATAACATTCAGGGTAGGTGAAAACAGCATTGGAGTCTAGCCTTTCTGTTGTCATCTTCACCTCTGGAAAGAAACTAAAAGTCTAAGGTGTGTTGCAGTGAAGCTTACAACTTGCAGTTGAGTGAGTAGGTGTATACTTGTTTTCTCACGTTGAGGTATGTTTCTTCAGCTATGACGTAAATAACTGATCATTTGAAATGAACACGTGCATATGTATTTTATAATCTGAGGTGTGTAGTTACAGGACAGTAAGTTCCATGCTGGTGGATAGCAGTATAAAGATAATATACAGCAGGTTTTTCCAATAGCTCACCTAAGTTTATGACTAGAAAACTGGCTTCCAACAATTACAAACTGAGATTCAGAAGAAAAGAAGCCATCACTACAGTGTGAAGTATTTTCAATGCTAAACTGTGTGCCTGTGTTTTTCCTTTGGAGGCAGGGCTACAAACCATGCAGAAACACACAAGCATACTTGAAGAGCTGCTGACATTTACTACTTCCTAGTAATTTCTTCTGGAGAAACAAACAAAACCCCCATCAAGCCAAAACACACCCTAAGGGGCAATACACTTGTATTTGTCAAGTATGTACAAGTGGAGAAGGACTGTTAAGTACTCAGCTCAAAGGAGTCCTCTTAGCTGCAGATTTTTGAAAACAGTTAATAAAAGCGGCAGCTCTTGCTCTTGAGAAGAGTACTGTCCAGTTTCAGAAGGCAAATCCTCTTCCGCTTTCTCCCTTCTCACCCAGTAAATTCACTGTATCGCGTGCATCTTAGTCCTGTGTTTGTCCACGCTGTGGACAGAGGATGCAGCACCCATCCTGGATGCACCAAATGAGACTGTTTTACCCACCTCGTTAGCCTTTGCACAGGCCTTGTCTCACAAGTGCCAGATTCTGTATGTGTGGGTACCTGTGGGAATCCGATGTATACCTAAGGATTGACCAGTTGATGTTGCCAAAATGAGACAGTATTCAAAGCGAGCTGTGATGAAAATAGCCCTACTAAGATAAGTTGCTTTAAATGACTATGCCTATATGAATGAGTGAGTATTGATAAGCAATGCAGGTAATTAAGAAAGTGTATAAGAAAGGTCTCTGTGCCTACAGAGTGTCTGGCACAGGATGCACGTTAGGCACCTATCCATCAGGTAATTTTAGCAGAGCTTGAACTAAAGCAGACTCTTTTTATTTTCTTTAAAACACTGAGCTTTATTTTTGTTAATACATCTGCCAAGGTTTTGATTAATTTTAGAAGTTCTGATCTCTAATTTGCCTAGTTCTTCAAGCTAAAGAGAACAAGCTTAATCTATGAATATTTACCTTCTGCAACGTGGTAATGCTTTCTACGTCAGCTTTTATGGTATGCAATTTAATTATGGAACAGCTGCATAACAGCTTGACTTAAGATCAGTTTTACAGAAACAGGACAACTTTAGGAATACAGATACGTAGAGCGTATCAATGATGGTTTACTAACTGAAGGGGACATGCAAGAGCATGCTGTGAAATATCATTCACAAAGATATTTCTAAGTGTACTAAGGTGAAATCGTACTGTACTCGGTGAGCAACCTCAAGTAGGATCCATGGTTGTAGTGCGAGGCAGAGGGGCATATGTGTAAAAGCGATGAAATCATACCCCAAGAAGTTATAAATAATAGGGAAGTTTGGTTAATGGGTGTAAACGGTGAATATTGGCAAACATAACTGCAATACTCTTTCTTGGGAAACGGAGAATGAAAGTAGCTCTGCTGCTATTTCGTTGCGAGTTTCTTTGACCTGTGAATCAGCCTGTTGAGCCACAAGACAGCTCTGGAGTAAATTATTGGAATTAATTTTTTTCAGTTTTTCCCTGGTGCTGTTCAGAGCAGAAGGGATGAGATATATACATAGGTATGTATGTTCCAGTTTTGATAAAATGCATTTAAATCTTGAGTGTGTTAAAACTTTGGTCTCGTGGGGAGCAAAGCTTGGGTCAGTTAATGGGTTCTTGGGTTAGATGATGTCTGTCTGGCATTTGATAGCATTACTTGAAAACCAAATGCATGATTTATTTATCCGCTTTAGAGAAGCAGACCTATAGGAACATAGGAAGGCCGAGAATTACATGGACTGCGAAGTATTTTATTTGGGCTTTTGTCCAAAAAACCCCTGCCTTTTCAGTAAACTGCTAAGATGTAAGGGCTCAAAAAATCATCGAGAGAGTGAGTCACCCAGACGGAGTGGAATTCTACCAACGATGCGTTCTGTGGTAACTCTAGTAATATGAGAGGTAGTTGTACCCATTTAGCAGTGCTATTTTTATTTCTTTAAAAAGATGCTGTTGCCTCGTACTGGGAGGAATCCAAGTCCCATAATGGCCCAACATTCCGAAAGTCGACGTGGGGAAGATCAGCTAGTGCAAGTAATTAATCAACAGGCAATACCTGGTGAGGGTGTGTTGGTACGGCTGGTGGAAAGCGCTCTCTCTGTGTGCAGTGGACAGTCTCAGCAGTAGCCCGCTTCTTTGGAGGCAGAGAATGACACTGTCGCTCTTGGCATCTGTTTTGTCTGGGATGTTTTTAGAGGAAACGCGTTTGAAAGTGTACTGGCCTGCTTGCACGTGCTGGAGAGGTAGCTTATGGCTGTTGCTTCCTTGGTCAGGAGAAGGAGGCAGCAGTGCTGTGCGTGGGGTAGGTGTGTAAGCAGGGGGTGAGCTGGCAGCAGGGCTCCTGCCTGCGTACTCCAGCCCCAAGTGTAGCCCTGGCCACAGGTGTCCAGATGTAAGTGTGGGGGCACAGCACGGAGGGAAAGGCCTTGCCCCTGTTGCCCCGAGCTCCTGATGCACCACTGCCTCGGCAGCCTCTGCTGCTCGCTCAGAGCCCTTCCGCAAACCCCACGTGTCCCCCACGTCCTGTCCCAGACTGCTTCCCACAGGGAGAATCTTCCCGCCCCGCTCCTTCCAGAAGGTGGAAGGGGAGTGATTTCGGAGACTATAGTCGCTAATACAGACTTGCCCAGCGAGTCGTCATCGCAGGCGTCTTTGCGCCTCGCCCTGTTTGGCAGCCCCTCACTGCAGAGCCCCTCGCTCTGCTGCAGAGCCCCTCTTCTGCCCCCTCCCAGGCTCCCGCGCCTTCCAGCTCAAAAATCCTGTCTTCTCTTCCAGCCTCAGCTCCTGGCACCGATTTCCAACACTCATCTACCAGCTGTACTTAGAAAAATGTCATTCAGACAAGAGCCCCGCAGCTTAAAAAAAGAGGACAAGGCTGAGAAAGATGGACCCCTTGTAGACTTTGTCAGGCCCTTTATTCATCCTGTGATTAAGGTTGGGGTGACAGAGGTGTCGAACTCTGCAGAAGAACATTGCTGCTGTGGCAGAAGGTGCTTCCGAGGTAGGAGACATCTGGAGCCCGCACGAGCGCTGTTTGGAGGGGGGGCCAAGGGAAAAGGTGTTGGAGAAAGAAGGATGTGTTTCTGCATCTGGTGACCTCTGTGGGATTGTGCTTGTTGTCACAGGGTCATTTACTGTGTTGTTTCAAGGATGAGGTCTTCGTGCTTTTAGTCGGTTAGGAAAGCAGCGGTACTTTGGCTTACACTTCACCTCTTGTTTTTTCTTTCATACTATCTGCGCAGAGAAGGCACAGGCTGGATTTAAACTGGGGCTGCTGTTTTCTCCTGGAGATTGGTGAAACTTTCCTTGAACAGAAAGCAAAAGGAATTTGTTGGAGCTTTTGCAATAGCAGTGATGTGTCAAGGTTAGAAAAAGTCTAACTGCGAGCGGCAGAGGAATGCACTGAAGACGACTCAATATGAGCGATAGAAGTGATTCACTTTATTTGCACAGATAGGTCATATTTATACAGCTTACGATAATTATGCCTACTAGTCCTAATATGATTGGTACATTGCTAATGTTTATTCGTTACTAAAACACACCTACTTGTGGTTTGCAGCTATGTAGGTTCCGCAATTTTCTCATGGGAACTTTCTCAAAGTTGTCTATGAAACCTTGCCAAGGTCACAGTGGATGCAGTTACTTATCTCATTCTTCAGCATCCAGGTGTTGCTTGTCAGGACAGGCTCTTCTTATCTTCTTTTTTCCCAGCGCACAAGGACACAGTATTTTGTAAACTTATGCTTCGTTCCCACATAGCGGCTGGATTGCTCACATGCCTTTGCCCAGCCAAGAAATCCTCAACATCTAACTATGCATCAGGCTCCAGGGTCTGGTGGTACAGGAGAAAAAAGTTTGCCTGAAAATCAAAAATGTTGTCTCTAGAGTGCAGGAATGCGTTTTCCTTTTGACTGTCATGGGAAATGCAAAGCCAGGAACTGGCCCAGCAGTTAACTGATTTGGGGCTTGATTCTTCACCCTTATGCTGAGCACCTTATTTCAGAGGGCCTATTCGTGAAAGCAGCAGTAGTGCTCACAGAGGAGGATGCTGTTCTGTTCAGTAGAGTGGGCAGAACCATCCCTTCTGAGGCTGCCTGAGCTACTGCTTGCTTTGGAAAGCAGCACAGCAACCTTCCTTCCCCTCTGCTATTTTCTTTGTGGGATTTATTTATTAAAAGTGAACCGAAGGATGTGCTGTGAACAGCAGATTAACATGGCTATGCAAATGAAGGCCTCTGGTGTTTGATAACTTACTGAGTGAGTGTGATTGCCTGGTCACCAGCTGTTAGAGTGAATCCTGGCTGAGAACAGGCAAAGGGGAAAGTCATCACTAGATTAAATAAGAAAAAAGCAAATAAACCCATCGATAACTCGCCAACAAAATACTTACCTCCCTGTCATCCTCAGGAATCCATTTCTTGTAGTTCTGCAATTCACTGTTTTCTCTAGCTGAAGAAATGGTGTCATTATATTGAAAAAAAAAATGCTGAAAGGATATATCCATTAAATAAAATTTACATAGAATGTCTTTGTATATAATGTTTTTTTTACCCAGGAATATGAAAGGTACCTTCTTCTAAAACAGCATGGTTGTAGATTAGTTCATGTATTCCTAAATACAGCTAAGTAAGCTGTCAACTTAAAGATTTGTCTAAGTTAGTAGCATTTCTCTTAAATACAGCCTGTTAATGTTAGCATAAATGAACGGAAGGAAGGAGATAAAGAACGCTGTGCGCAACTGTGACACAAGCTATGTTCAAGTGAGACTACTAAAAGAATTAGTAGCCTCAAACAGAAAGGGGGGAACTGATAGCATATTTCCATACATTCTGTATGGTATGTCTAAATATTTTGATGGTTTGAATATTTTGTACCAGCCGTGGAAACTGGTTTGCTGCTAGGTGACTGTAAAAGTGAGATTTGGTAAATAATTGAAGTTTGATTTCACCGGAGCTCTGATTGTTAAAGTCGCTTTCCTTCGCCGTTTTTTTAAATGATGGCTGCATCAGCCGGACGGATGGCACTGTCGAGGGGCTGCAGCTGAGCACCCCTGGTGCTGCTCCAAGCCTGGATGTCTCACCTCTCCAAGGAAGCTGCACCCAGGAGCACTCTGCCACCTGCTCTTCCAGACCCGGTGTTTCTCATTCAAACTGAGATGACCCGTCGCGTTGAGCCGCGTGCAAGTAATTTCTATAGGATTGGCTTAACATGCAGTAGTGCTGTCTGCCTGCGCACGGTTGTCTTCCACCGCTGGTCAATGGGAGTCTCTGCTGACAACTAAAAATGGAATTGAATGGAAGGGAATTGCAAGTCAAAAGGGCCCTGTAATAATTTTAGAGTGCCTGAGGCACCATGCTGAAGCCCTGGCATTATAAATAAGGGTAATGTACTAGAGACTGAATTGCAATCAAAGCAGCTGTAAGAACGTGGAGTGTGCGCTGAGCTTCTTTAAGGTGTGTGGAGTTAGATTATGATCTGTAGGCAGTGCAGGCAAATCCATATTTGCTCACGGACGTATGTAGGGACCCTAAAGCCTGTGATTAGAAAGGCCGAAGGGATGTGGGGAATGTGAGATGAAGGCTCCAGAGCCAGGAGTGAGAGAGCTGTATTGGAGCAGCCCGACCCTCTGGTTGTCTCAAAGTGTTTCCAGGGGCTGAACGGTGGAAGGGGCTGACTCTGTCCTCCCGGCTCACCGCGTCTCATCTCCTGGACCGTCTGCGTGATGATGCAGTCTGCTGACCTCTTGCTGCATTTCACGGTAATTACATCTACCTAAAATACTCTGTTTAAAAAAAACCAAACCAACCGCTGTTTATGAATAAGGTTGGTGGGAGGATGGGAAGAATCCGAATGTCCTGGGTGAGCTCACTGTTCCTGACATAAACTGGAGTAAATCCAGTACTGTCAGTGGGCCCGTGAGTGTTAACAGCAGCTCATGGCAAATTGCACGGGCTGCCCCAGAAGGGCTGGAGCTGAGTCGGAGGGTCAGGCAGGGGAAGCGTAAGGGTTGGCCTTGGTGCCTGCTGAAGCTGGGCAGATGCTGTGGGCCACCCTTGGGACAGCTGGTACAATGGCACGGCTTGAATAGCTCGATGGTGAGGCGTGATGGCAGGGAGGAGAGCGAGCGCTTCTTGAGTTGGGACTCACTGTCTGATTTCAAGTGCTGGTGGCTGAATTTACCAGCTCAGTGCCTTTATTCCCTTATAACCCTCTCAGCCACCATGGGCTGTGTGTGTCCTGCTTTGTGCCATGTGCAGGATGACAATCCCTTTTTCTGCAAAGGTGAATGGGCTTGGGAAGAACACCAGTTAAAGGGTGCCACGTACTGCTGCGTTTTGGGTGCAGACATACCCACAAATCTTGCTCCCACCAAATTGCATCCTGCAGGGAGAGTTTTGCTGGTAAATGGGTGTAAATGGGTGCAGGCAGACAAGGGGAGGAGGGTCCCTGCCTGGCCCGCAGCTCCCTCCCTCGCCATTCTTGGGGTGATTTGGGGTTATTTTGCTGTGTCAGTGAGGCAAAGCTGGGCTCTCTGGGGCTGAGGTCAGTGGGACCTGAGGAAGGCTGTGATGGTCTTGAGGCTTTGAAGGGCTCTGCAGCGAGCCCCGTCCCCACTGGAGGGGACGCTGGTGGGGTTCAAGATGAAGGCGTTGGAGCCCTTGCTGTCGTGTGTGCCTGTGTCCCCCCCGGCCCCCAAGGTCTGTCGTTGTCGCAGGGGCTGCGTGCTGCTTTCTGTGTGGGGCCGTGCCCGTGAGTCCTGCAGGGACCTGTCTGTCCTGGCTTCCCCACCAAAGGGCTGCTCCCCCTGGGGAAGGGGAGAGGGGAGTCGTCCGTGTGCCGCCCCACCGTTGCCTGCCCCGCTGGTGGTGACTCGGCCCTGGGGGTGGCTCGGTTCCCCTCGGGGCTTTCCCCGGCTCGGATCTGGGGCTCAGCAGGGCTTTTGCACCTCTCGGGTGCTGTTTTTTGGTGCCCCCTGCTCTCCCTCCCCCTCCCACACAGGCAGGGAGCGGTTCTGGAGAATGAGCTTTTAGTTGAAAAGACAAGAGAAAAGGTCCCATCCAAGCTGGTCTAACCCCTCCCTACCCCCCTCCCCGACCTCCCCTTCAACAAATACCCACGCCTCCTCTCCCACCCCCCACTCCCCCCATCTCCATCCCTCTCACCCCTGTCTAATCCCCACCCCCCACACACACCCCCACGTTGGCTGCAAGAGCCCTGCGCTTGCTGGGTGGCGTTGGCAAGGAGCTCTGCGCCTGCCTCTTCCTCCGCTTGCCTGCCGTGGCAGGTGGGGATGGTGGCAGGTCCATCCCGGCATCCTCTCACAGCTCCTGGGGCTCCATCCTGATGATGTTGAATATTTCTAGGCTCAGCATGATGTTGCTGAGCTCGGGGATGCAGTAGTCAGGGGTGAGCAGCTCCTCAGGCAGCGAGAGCGAGCTGAAGTCGCGGTTGGGGGTGGCTGCTCCGGTGCCACCAGTGTCCCCGGGCATAGAGCTCCTGCTGGGAGCATCCTGGTTGACCCCCACTCCATCCGGGGAGCAACCAAAGAGCACTAGGGCCTCTTGGAGAGGCACTTTCTCAGACGCTGCAAGTTCACCTACAGGCTCCCCAAGGGCTTGATTGTGGGGGTCAGCGCAGGGGCTGGGGGGGACGTCACTGCCTGGGGGTGCCCCCACATGGGTGGCCATGCCACAGGTGTTGATCTTGGCCAACGGCCCCTCGATGTCCTTGTGGCCGGGGATGGGTGTTGGCATCGCTGGGGGGGCTGGGGCCATCCCTCTCCCCTCTCCGCTGGTGCCAGCAGGGTCCCCAGGCATGGGGCCGCTGCTGGGACCATCCTGGCTGACCCCCACTCCATCCAGGGAGCAATCGAAGAGCCTTAGGGCCTCTTCCAGGAGCATCTCCTCGGACACTGCAAGGTCGCCTGCGGTGTCCCCAGTGGCTTGATTGTGGGTGGCAGCGCAGGGGCTGGGGGAGACATCGCTGCCCAGGGGTGCCCCCACAGGGGTGGCCGTGCTGGGGATGTTGATCTGTGCCAACTGCCCCTCGATGTGCTGGTAGCCGGGGATGGACACTGGCAGCTCCAGAGGGGCTGGGGCCACCCCACTCCTCTGATTTTTGTAGGGTGCGAGGTATTGTGGTTGGCCCTGGGGGGTCCCTGGGGCTGTCCAGGCCAGGGGGGCCCCGCAGCCCCCGGGACCCCACAGGGCAGCACCCAGCAGAGAAGCGGCGCCTTGGCCGAGCGTGGCGGTGGCCGGTGGAGGCAGGTGGGTGGTTGTCCACTGGATGCCAAAGACCCGGGGATCGAAGAGGCAGCCACATGGAGCCCTCTGCAGACCTGTGTGGGTGAGGGGGAGCCGTGCTGGGCCGGGGGGACTCTCCAGGGGCACCCGCCGAGCCGGCCCCCGACGGCCGACATCCCCCAGCTCTGGGCCAGGGGCGTGGGGAGCTTGTGGCTGGGGCGATCCCCATGGGGTGAGCTGCTGTGCCGGTGGGACGGGGTTGCAAATCAGGGAGGAGGCTCGCGTCTAGGAGGTGAAATGGGAGAGGTGGCCCCAAATATTTGGGGAATTCTCTGCAGATGAGCTTTCCTGGGCACGCACCGCCCAGGCGAGGGCAAGGATGCTCACCGGGGCTTGCTGAACCCCCATGCGAAAAGTGCCGGGGGAACGGGTGTGATGGGGATGGCGAAGGTGCCAGAACAGACTGGGGTGCCATACCTGCTGGTGGTGCCTGGGGGGCCTGGGGTGCCTGGGCTGCAGGGAAGGGCTGCTCCCACGCGGGCAGGCGGCACAGGTTGGCTGAGCCTAAAAGAGAGAGACAGGAGCGATGGCCGGCGGTCACCTCCGCTCTTGGTCCCCAAAAGCATCCCTGGCCTGCAGGGGTTGTGGTCGGTCCCTACCTTGAGGGTAGAAGGTTTTGGGGAGCACGAAGGGCTGGAAAAGCTGGGGCGCCGGGGGGCCCCAGGGCCCACGCGGTGGGAGCTGCACTGGTGGCCGCGCCATGGTCCCTTCTGGCCGTTGGCTGCCAAGGACTCTTTGGCGTCTCCCCGGAAGGAATGCGGGGGCTCCCTGTGTTCCGCCCCACCCCCAAGAGCCTCCCCAGCTCGTCCTGGGGAGGGAAAGGGTTAAGGGAGGCTGGGGTGCCCCTGGGGCCTACAGGCGGCTCCCGGGGTCTGCGGGTGCAAATCCTCTTTGCTTTCAACAGTATTTTTCCGGTGGGGGAAGAAGAGCAAGTTGATGCAGCCGAGCCGAGCGGGGACCAAGCTGCAGCCGCAGCCTCCTTGCGCCAGATGGCAAATGCATTTGTGACTGTTGCCCGTGCTTCTGTTCGCTGCGTTGACCGGAGCGAGGCAGAAATAGGAAAAAGGACCTCGAGGGCGCAAAGGAAGGTCACGCGGTGTCGCTCGGTGGCACGCTTTCCCCCAGCCCTTGCTCCAGTAGTGCTGTCAGGTCTTTTAGTCTCCTGATGGGAAAAGCAGCAGCTCTGGATCCCCCTCGGAGGGGGCGGCGCTTTCCCTGGGTGCGTGACACCCAGGAGGAGACGGTACCCACCGCCGCGTGCTCCCAGAAAAGCACTGGATTCTGCCCAACGTCCGGTGTCGGGGTGCTGGGGCTGTTTGCGCTCTACGGGACCCCAGGGATGGGGCTAGTACATCCCCTCCTCGTGCTTGGAGGATTCGGCACTAGCAAGGACACCCTGGTACCAAGGACACAGGCCTCTCGCTCCCGCTGTGCGAACAGTGTGTGGCCTGGGGAGTCGGGACAACTGCCGTGAACCGGAGGCCAAAGATCTCTCCTGGCCTGTATCCTGTTAATCAAAGAGATTGCACTCTGTTTGTGAGGCACCTCTGGCTGCAAGATTGTGCAAGGCCATCTGCTGCGTAACTTGTGGCAGGGACCGATGCTGGGGGTGTGAAGGCAAGCGCGCTTCTAAAACCATAAAACTCCGTTTCATTTCAGAGCGCAGCTGAGCCGCCCCGCTCCTCAACACTCTGCCATCTGCACCGCTGTGGCTGGGACCGGGCGGTGCTGCACATCCCAAAGGCCACCAAGTCACACCCGCGTCCCTGCTGCTTTGCCGGGAGCTTCTGCGATGCGAGCGATGTTCTGGGGGCTGATCTCTTGGACTGCAGCTACGCCATCCCTGACGGGCAGCTGGTCAGGAGGGTTGTGTCCCAGGTGGAATTCCAGCTCTCTGACGAGAACCTGGCCAAGGATGCTTTCCTCCTGAAACATGTCCAGAAGAACAAGATGGGCTTCGTCAGCATCAAACTGCTGACGTCCTTGAAGAAGGTAGGCAGCCCGTCGCGTTGGCCAGCCGGGGTGGGAAGTGGCCTCCACGTGGAGGATGCCTGGGTGTCTGGGTGTGCTCTGGCTGTCTGCGGTGAGGTGGACGGGGAGGTCCAGGCTCTGCTCAGGCTGCCTGTGTCCCGGCAAAGCGCTGGTGGTGCAGAGCTGGGCCCTGCTCTCTGCCTTCAACGTGCTGCAGCAGTTTGCCACCCAGGGAGGGTGGCTGGGGAAGCGGTGAGCAGTCCTCAAACCCCAAGCCCAGGGCTGGCTTCACCTCTTCTGCCCGTGGTTCCCCCAGGCTGCTGTGAGAGAGGAGAGCTCGTCCTCCGGCGGTGAGGCTCCTTTACGTTTGGGTTTGGGGCTTTCTCTTTTCTTTTGTTTTTCATCACGACTAGATGAATGAGCAGCGCAGTTTATTAAAGCAACGGTACAGGTGCTTTTGGATTGCCCGTGATAAATAGACTGTCTGCAAAGCACGTGCAGGTGGCAATACAGTTGCCTACAAGCGCATGAAATGATGAAAGAAAAGAGCTCTAAAGAATTCTAAGTTTCCCGGGGAAGCACTCGGTACAGCCGAGTGTTTGAATCTCATGCAATAGGCATCCCTGTGGCGGGGGGGGAGAGAGGCTCAGCTCATCGACTGATCCCAGAAGTCAGCGATGTCCTCCCGACTTGTCTGTGATGGTGTCTTCCCTGACATTTCTCCTCTCTTAAGCCCTTTTATGTTTTCTGAGTTTTTCGGTGGAGCTTGAGTGACTCTAGTCATACATACCTTTCCTTTGATTGGTATAAAGTTCTCTCGGTTTGCTTTTAAAGGTATACGCTGGAGAAAATTCAGAGCATGTGCTCAGTGGGGGGGTGGTCGCACCTTGGAGGTGGGTACCTTTGGGGGTGGAGGTGTGTTTTGGTATTATAATGAGCAGAGTTCACCCAAAAGACCTGCTGTTGTGTGTGAGTACCCCAGAAGTGGGCACGTGTGATAGAAACCAGAAGTGTAGGGCGTTAGCTCGACAGAACCGCCGTTATTTTACCTCCTTGCTTCAGTGGATTCAATGCAGGGACCAAGCGCTCTCATTCCGATCGTTCCGGTTGCCTACCCCTGCGATCACAGAGCCTGGCCGCGGGGTCTCGGCTCCGCTCCACCCTCCGTGTTACTTTTCAGAGTCAGCGTACCAAGCTTCCCCGGTGTTGCTGACGTCCAAAGTTGCAGGTCACGTTGCTTAGGGAGCCACCATGGAACCGATCCTTTACGTGTGCACTGCGTTCCTCCCCGGAGGTTCACCTTCCCTTGAGGGGCGGCGGGGGGCGTGCGTCGTACCGACAAGTCACCTCCAGCAATCATTGCACGGGCTGTCGCTGTGCCCAGGAGGCCCGGGGGTCTCTCCCTGCCCTTGGCGGCCATGCCCTGGGCCCAGCTGCTGGGTGTCCCTGGCGCCTCCTCTGCCACTCGGCTCGCAAGGAGACGCCTGGTGCTGTTCCTCTTCTGTCGGGTCATGGCAGGAACCAAGCGTGCAGCGCAGAGACCGCCCTTATTCGCTGTCCCCTCTCTGCGCCAGAGCTACAGCCTATGTGGCCCCGCAGCCAGGAGGAGCAGGGACTTGATGTGGCTGGACACAACCCCTTTTCGTGGGGCGTAAGGGGGGTGATTTCGGCAGCCGCAGCCTGGTGGCAAGCCAAAGCGTAACCAGAGCCATAGGTTGGGATGGTGGGTGCCAACAGCCCGCCACGGAAGTAAGTCAGGCTTTGAGAAACAAGTGCGCGGAGGTGACCCCGGTGTGGTGGAAGGAAAGGTTGGTGGTATTCAGACGTGGACCATTTGGATCCGTGACCAAAGGCCAGCCAGGCAAAGGACAGACAGCTCTTCCAAACTGTCAAAATAGCCCATTGCTGCTATTGCCATCACAACCCCTTGTCCCACTGAAACCCAGCTGTGCAGCCTTTCTATTAAACACACCCGTTGGCCGTGTTTATAGGGGATACCAAAGGCGCTTCAGCCATGGGTGAAACTTCCACAGCTCACCTGTGACTTGAACCTTTCCGAGAGTTCTTTGCCTACCTCGGTTTGTGGGAAGATGTTCAGATCTTATCTGAAACCCTGGCAAGTCTCCTTTTCCTTTAGGATTTAGTATTTTGAGTACTGAGAGATTAAGAGAGGTACTCTCCTTGCCATTTTGTGCGTTGGTGCCAAAATGGATCTGTACCTTCAGACTCTGTAAATGAGGGCATCTAGGCCACAGACGTTCCTTTGGTTGTGGTGCTGCCAGAGGTGAAAGACAGGGGTTTGGTTCCCTCTGCAGGAACTCTGCAGAGATGTAGAGAGCATGCACGGTTTCCTCACCGTTCCTTACCAAGGCACCAAGGGACATTTGCTACCACACTGTCAGGGGAGGTTTGGACTTGACGTGAGGAGACATTTCTTTCCCAAGAGGGTGGTCACACCCTGAAACAGGCTTCCTGGAGAGGTGGTGGGTGCCCCATGCCTGTCAGTGTTGAAGAGGCTTTTGGACAATGCCCTTAATACCATGCTTGAACTTTTGGTCAGCCATGAAGCGGTCAGGCAGGAGGACTAGTAGGGACTTGTAGGTCCCTTCCAGCTGAACTATGTTACTCTCACTCAGAATGTGAAAAGAGAAAAAGAAACAGGTTTTTCCCACTGTGTTGGAATTTGACAGAAAGTAAATTAAAGATGCCTTGTCCAAAGTTGCACAGCAGTTTAGCAATTGCATTTCAAACCCGTGTTTTGGTAGTTGAAGAAATTACACTGCCAATAGAGCTGTTTAGGAAGAAAAAGGAGTAGTTTTGCGGAGGATGTGTGAAGGGCTCTAGAAAAATATCTTTAAAGAGTCTGTGGGTGTTTCCCATGGAAAGCACTGATTTTGTTTGAAAGCTAAGGCTCTTTCAGCTTGGGCATCTTTTAGTTTTAGAGCAAAACCTTAGTATTTCTCAGAGGAAACAGGAACTTGTACAAATTGAGTCGAATCCTCAGCTTCCTATTTAAAAATGTCTTTAAGGGAAATGTACTATCAGGCCACAACTGTGCAATGGCATTAGTCCCTAAATTAATCCCAGATGCATACCAGTTCACAAGGAAGCCATCTACTTGGTTGTCTGCTTTATGAAATCTCCCCTGGCCTGTAAGGCTCACATTGAATCCCATCCTACCATCACCTTTAACACACTTGTTTTACCCATGATTTATGCTTCATAAAATGACCTTCCATAAGTGTTAGCAACTCCAAGTCAGCACCAATTCTTTTGATAAAAATAACCTGCTACGATTGTCTGAGCAATCATAGTTAAATTATACCACCACTTCCATACAGTTCTGTAACAATATTCCTCTAGTGGTTCTGATACAACAGAGCTTCTTTATCTAAACAGTTAATGGCAACACCCATCGATAAGTAAGGAACACATAGATCAATATACTTTTCCAGGGGAAAATATTTTAAAGACTGTCCATTAGTAGAAATCAAAAGGCAAAACCCCTCAAAGTCTGGAGGAAGATGCAAAAGTGCTTCTTTGCAAGAGGGTTTTCGTCCACTCTTACTGAAGTCAACTGAAGGGAAGATCTGAATAAAGCCACGGTGCCTTCTCCCACCCGACTCTGACCATTCACCGAGATCCAGTGCTTAGCGCTGTTCCCAAACAGTTTCCACTGAGACTGGATGAACTGTCAGATGCTACCAAGATTTATAAGCTTAAGCTCCCAGTCTCTCCTGCCCTTTCCACATCCACTTCTTCCCTTTCTGATAAGGCATGAATCATCATCAGAAATCACTCTCCAGCCCATTAACAAACTAAACATTGCACAGGCTCGTAGAAGTACACGGGTGACTATTGTTACATCTGCCTCCATATTAGAGGGATCAGCACTGTAAAAATACCTGCAGTCAGCAAATATTCACGTTGCATTTATGAGCATCTTCATTCCAGTACACCCATTATGAAACAATATTATCGTGGTAGGAAGGCTAGGTAGGTATTCCAGCAAGGAAGACTGCTTTGCTGCTATATTAATACCTTATATTATAGTGCAATAATCCTGTGCTCTACAGAGTCTCAGACTGGTTCATTGGAGCGGGGCGGGGGGGAAGTGTATGGCTTTAAACAGCTTGCAGTATTGGGTCAAAAAAGGCACAGATGTTGCAGCAAATCCTTGAAACAACATAAACTCACTGTGCTCATCTGAGCCTATCCAAAAAAGTATTCACCGTGGCCAGACCAAGGGTTCTGTGCTGTGCCTGGCTAATTCAACAGCAGGGCACCCTGTTTGGGAGAACCACTAATCCTCAAACGTAGCATTAAAGAAGATGAGACCAAGGCTACAGAGACTTTTGTGAAACTGAGCATAAGAAAAGAATCATACCTTCCTGAGCCTCAAAAGAATTTCTGCGAAATCTTAGATATTTCTGCGATGACTTCAGGAGATAATCTTACAGCAAGTGACTCCTAACAGAGTTTTCAGATGCCTTTAGGAATAAGGAAGGACTTTAGTAATCTCTCACCCTCATATGCAGTCTCGAGAAAGCATATGCCTGAGAAACAGAGGAAAACCAGAGTGAGGAGATGGGGAAGTCGAGAACGTTATTCGCAGTAGCTGCTCTCATTTGACCGGATCAAGACTGGCAGAGTGTTAGCAGAGGTATGGAACAGATGTAAAAGCCTCAGACGTTTCTGCCCAGCGGGTAACACTGTGGGATGTAAACGGTAAGGCTGCGTGCATTTTTTTCGCAACACAGTAAAAAGTGAAGTTAAAAATACCAAATCCACCAGACCGAAAAGATTTCCATCCTACTCAGGTGATGAGAGGAAAAAATCCTCTCAGGAGATTGAAAGAGAGGTACTCCATAAACACGCGCATCTGTGGTTCCCAAGCCCATCGTTCAAAACTTCTGTCATCAGTTTATTTTCTCCCATGGGTCTTCTCCAATTCAGTAGCTGTCACTCCAGTGAAAACCGCAACGCAAAGCTGACATTTATTGAAGGTGGGCAGGGCCCTGTGAAGTCTACTGTGGCACTGCAGACAAATCTAAACATCATCTTTACTCACAAATTTCCATTCAGATCAGTGAAAGCAGAATTGCCTCTGAGGTGTGGGAATAATAAAGAGAAAATTCTCCTTTCGGTTGCACTTAAGAACAGGCTTGCAGAGGCACTGGTGGGAAGCCTGCTGGAAACCGAGGGGCCATGTGGAAGTCAAGGAAAGCAGAATATGCTTTCCACCACCTAGAGAAGGAGCATCTGGATGGGGGAGGAGGAGCAAGCAAGAGAGGAGGAGCTGAGACTTTGCCAGAAGAAATAGGAGGCCCCTGTGGTGCTGACCGCCCAGGAGTGCTCCGGGATGTCACGGGGAGGCTGGCACGCTGGTTCGAAGCACAGACCGCTTTCCCCTGCTCCTTTTCCACGCGGGCACCAGGACACGGTAAAGCAAAACCCGGGCAAGGTCAAGCAGGACTCGAGTGGCACGAGTGAAAGGGACAGGTGCCCGAGTGATCTTCTCTTCTGTCCTGCCAGTCAGAGGTAGGGGTGTGTAACCGAAAAAGCCAGTCGAAGAAACTCTCTGAGGCTCAATTTTGGAGTTTTAGAAAGCAGGCATTCTTTATTGCAGCGCTGGATGCATGGGAGATCGTTCTGCCTATCGTGCATACCGTTACCTACAGCAAGGCAAGCTTATATTGTTCTAATCGTATACTTATTTATGTTATCCTTGACATAGTGTCCGCCCTTTGGGCATGCGCAGTGTGGCTCATCTCTTTTTCCTAGTTAGCTGACCTCGGCAGGTTTTAATGGCTGGATGCACCAATGTCTGTCCCAACGGCAGGTGGGGGACAGGGCCCTGCCCTTCGTGAGACCCCCAGCCCCTGGAGTGGTGGCTGGAAGATGGGTAGGTCAAAGGACCCTGATGGGAGCCCTGCAGGGCCTCATCCATTGGACCGACGGGCACCTTCCCTTGTCACACAGAGCATCTCATGGGCTGGAAAAGGGATGCTCTGGAGAGTTTCTGGCAAATCTCTGGAGAAAAGCTTCTTCCCGCCCCTCTCCCAGGGGCTTTATCGGTTCTGGTGCCCTTCCCAAGGACAGCCCCACAGGTGGGTGCAGCCAGCATGGCAGGAAAGAACAGGCAGCAGCCACAGCGGTCAGCACGGCGGGAAAGCCAAGGATAAAGCCTTATCACCCAAGTGTGATAAAGCCTTAATAACCAAGCGTGCTGCTCCTCGGACAGGAGTATTCCTGCCTAAGCTCACCACACATTGCATTTCCCTGTGGCTTTCGGCAGGATATGAATGGCTCTTCAGTGCCGGTGGTCGCTCCCCTCTTTCAGTGAAAATTGCAGATTTTCTTCCTGTTGGACCCGCCTCAGTTCCAGTCTCTTGGGGGTTGAAAGCTGGCACAGCATGGGTGCCAGAGACGTTCCCACAGCTTGGCTGGCGTCCACAAGGAGGAGTCTGTCTTTAGCCACGATGGTCATTTCCAGGGAAAACAGCTTGTGGTATTGACCAGGACCCTACGCGGACAACAGAAGAGCAAGGATGCGGCCGTTTGCCACAAGTCCAGTGGAGCAGGCTGCTCAAACACAGCCCACGGTGACTTTCTGTGCCGCTGGGCCTGTGGGGACAAAGGATTAAGCCTGAATTACCTGCATGAAATAGAGCTATCGCTAGCCTCGTGCAACGGCACCCAGGAGCTGGTCCTGAAAACCACCAATCCAGGACACGGAAAGCTTTTAACCGCTGTGGCTATTCTGGAATAGACTGTGCCGTGTGCATCCATTTCTATTAACAACCCTTCTCCTGCAGCCGCAAAGGAGTTTGAGAGCTTGCTTATGGCTAAAGGGGGTTGGTGACCTGGGACGGTGGCTGAGGCTTGGGGCTTGCATTGCCTGTGACCAGCTATGAGCACAGAGTGACAGAGGAAAGACTTTCCCTGGGGAAGAGGCACCAGGGAGTGGCTGAGGTGGAGGAAAGCTTCGCCCCGGTTTTGGCTGTAGGTGGAAAGCTCTGGATCAGCACGAAATTCTACGTCTCCTGTAGCATGGCACAGGTACCGAGTCTTCTGTTGGTACCAAGTAGAGGCAGAATGTCAGGCAAAGTGGCTCATCGAATGGGAATGATCTAGGGAAATTTACTTGGCTATTAAAAGCCCCATTGCTCCAGAAGTTGAATCTTTTTTCTCTAGTCCTTTTTTTTTTTGGAAGGGGGTGGCGGGAGGGGCATGGATAATTTATCTTCATACCTACAAAACCACGCATTGTAGCAGTCAAGATGGAATACGCCTTTCTCACGTACCTTTTCTTTTTTGAACACGGTGAGTTCAATCTGCTGATCAATAGCCCACTGCGTTCAATAGACGCCTTGGATTTCTATCCTTCGGCTCAAGAGCTAGACACAACCTTCTGTCGTTGGTGTTAGCACAATTAATGCAGATAATCTGCTATCTTCTCCCTAATAATCTAGGCTACATACTACCTAACAATCTATGCGAGAGTACAACCTGATCCAGTGTTACACGCAACATCAGCACTGTGAAGAGCTGTGACATTCAAATGAAAAAGGAGACATTTTGAACACCTTGTAATAGCTTGCAGGAATACAAAGGGGAAGCACTGTGTAAATAATACCCAAACCAATATGGATTTTTCCCCTAAATTTCTGAACCTCCTGTGACAAGTGATGGCCTATCAAAGTGCATGTCTGCCCCCCCCTGCGCTGCACCACGTGGGATCTGTTCACATTCCCTGGTCTGGGAGATGGGGCAGAGCGGACCCTCCGGCAGCTTGCAGCTTGTGGCACAGAAGCGGGAGGAGAGGCTCATGCGCCGGAGGGTCCTGCTGTCAACCTGGAGGATCTTGACAGGCTGGAGAAAGGGGCTGACAGGAACCTCCTGTAGTTCCCCAAGGGGAAGAGCAAAGTCCTGGAGACCTGGGGACGAAGAAGCCCTTGCGCCAGTAAATGCTGGGGGACACCCAGCTGGAAAGCAGCTGTGCAGACACCTGGGGTGATGGTGGACGCCAAGTGGAGCGATTTCGAGCCAGAAAAGTGCCCCTGGGGCAAAGGCGGCTCCCTGCCTCCTGGGCTGCAGGAGGCAAAGCGTTGGCAAGAGGTGGAGGGAGACGGTCCTTCCCCTCTGCTGGGTCCGTCCAGCCCGCCCGGGGCTCCCCAGTGCCAGGCAGAGATGGCCATACTGGAGAGAACTCTCACCCACTGGGTGGGTGCCCCTCCCACTTTCCGTTGGGCTCAGAATGTTGGTCGTTGGGCTCAGAATGTTGGTCGTTGGGCTCGGAATGTTGGTCAGTTGGAGCCCACAGCCACCAGAGACAGCAGCACGGAGCTGTGCTGGCACACAGGAGCGCTGGGAGGAGGCAGGATCCGGCCGAGCAGCACCTCGCCGGCACCGGCACCTCGCCTCCCATCCCCGCTGTCGCCGAGTGGCCCGCGTCCTTGGTCCACGGCGAGGGTCCTCCTCTCCCGGGCAGGATGGGCCAGGCCAACTGCTGCTGCGGCTCCAGGTGGGCTCTCCCTGTGCCTCGGGGGCACGGCCGGGACCCGCGGTGGCAGCGGCCTTTCTCATGCCCGCCGCTCTCTGCTCTGCAGGGAGGCTCTCGCCGACGCCGAGCTGGTGCTGAGCGCGGACGTGCGGCTGACCCGGGGCCGCAAGAGGAGCGAGAGACGCCTTCTCCTCCTCCAGGAGGAACTGGTGATCGCCAAGTTGCAGTAAGACCCTCAGAGCCCAGCTGCCTTTCCCCCAGCCGCCTTTCCCCCAGCCCTGGCCCTGGCCCCGGGGCAGGGACACCCCGGCACCAGCCCCAGGCCCCGGCACCTTGGTGGGTGCTGGAGGCGCCCATCGCTGTCCGTCCGTCTGTCCCAAGGGCAAGTGGGGGACGGGGCTCTGCCCGGGGGGATCCCCAGGAGGTCACCTCCAGCTCACCGCCTGCCTCTCCTCTCTGCTCTCTGCAGACGCGGCACCAGCGTGCGCCCACAGCTCCGCCTGGCCCTGGACCAGCTGTGGGTGCTGAGCGGCGGAAAGGAGGCAGCGGGGGACGAGGAAGAGGAGGAAGGCGGCGATGAGGACAGGACCTCCGTCATCCTCGTCTGGTCCACCGGCTCCTGTGTTGCCGCTTTTGGGTGAGTCGTGGTGCCACGTCCCATGGTCGGGCAGGAGAGGTTCACAACCGTGCCCACGCCATCCTGTGAATGGCCTCTGCCCTGCGTGCAGAGCCTGGGCAGGGAGCGGGAAGCACGCTGGCAGGGAGGGATGGGGGCATTGCCAGGTCCTGCATCCCTTGGTGCCCTTTGGGTCCCCAGAAGAGAAGGGCAAAAGCAGCTGCTCTGGCAGGACACGGGGAGCCAGGGCTTGGGCAGCGTCTCTGTCCTGCCCCACGGGGCTTTGTCCCACTCCGGCGTCCTTCCCCACGGGGCAGGGCTGCACAGGCGCCCGCCTCTGCCCACGGGCTGGGGGGCAGCGGGTCCTGACGCTGGTTCTCCTCTCTTTCTGCAGCTCCTGGGCGCTGAAGGAGCTGTGGGTGGGCACGCTGCTGGGGTAAGCCGCGGGGATGCTGCAGGCACAGCCGGACGGGGGAACACAGCTCCCCAGCTGGGGAGAGGTGCCCTCGCGGCTGCGGGCAGCTCTCGGGCAGAGCTGCCTCACAGGAGAGAAGGGGCAGCTTGGGGCTCAGCCTGCTCTCTCCCTGTCCCTTGCCGGTGCACAGGACACCAGGAGGAGCCAAGAGAGCCCGCGTGACCCGTCTCCCCTCCCTCAGACCCCTGGAGAAGGAGCTGAGCTGCCGCCACACCGTGAGTGTCTCCCCGGTCTGGGCTCTGTCCCCGAGCCCTGGTCCTGAGGCATTGCTGCTCACCTTCCTCCGCTCCTTCTCTCTTGCCCAGTGGAGGACATTCAGCACCAGGAGCCTGGAGAGGCTGATGGAGGGCCAGGCAGAGGTGAGAATGGCTGCCTTTCACCCGTCTCTGGCTGTGCCGGCGTCTGCGGCCAGCGGGGTGAGCTTGTAAGGCAGAGATGGAGGGAGGGAGCGTCCCACGGTGCCACTCGGGGAGCGTAGAGGGTTGGGGAGCCACCAGGCATGCCAGCACATCCTCGCTGGCGGCGCTGGGGGGAAGCCTGCCGTGTGGGGCAGAGAGCCCAGGAGGGCAGAGGGTCCCAGCTCTGCCGCGCTCAGGCTGCTGGTGCCGGGTGGCAGCTCGCCGGTGGCCCTTTCTGCTGCGGGGCTGCTCTCTAAGCGCAGCCTGCTTCTTGCAGGATCGTCCCAAGCAAGGGCAAAGGCCACCGACAGCCCCATCTATCAAAGCTGGGGGACTTTGCGGCTCACCAGGTGAGTTCTGGAAAGAAGCACATTGTCCTGCAAATGGTTGAGCTGTGCTCACTTGTCCTTTGAGTGTCTCCATGCAGGTGCGGCACCCCAAGGGAGGACGTCACCTGGACGAGCAAGGACACCTGCTGGGCAGCAGCCGCTGGATGTGGTTCTGCGGGGACCCAGAGCCTCTCCTGCTGCCCACAGTTTGGAGGAGGGCAGGGCGAGGGCTGGGACAGGTTGTCCCGGTGGCATGCCGGCTCTCAAGAGCTTCCGAGCTGGAGCCGCTGAGCTGGAGCTGTGGTTCCAGCTGCTGGCTCCCTGCCCATCCTGCCTCAGCCCTCAGCACCGTGCTGCAGGCAGGGCAGGCTCCGGGAGTGCTGGCCCAGCTGTCTCCATTGACACGCTCTTGCTCCATTTTCCTTTTCGGAAGGAGGGAACACCATCAGGAGGAGGAAGAGGATGGGGCTGCCCTGGCCCTTTGCTCATCGGAGGACCCTGGCCGCTGCCCAGGCGCCAGGGCAGGTGGGCTCCGGCTGCAGCAGGGCGCTCTTTGGCCAGCCCCTGGCAGCCCTCTGCGGGGAGGACGGCTCCCTGCCCCGGCCCATCCAGGTAAGCCAGCCTGGGCAGGGGGTCCCCAGCCCTCCCTCCCGCTGCTCCAGAGGGGAGGTGGGTGTCCCCAGGAGCTCCGGGGATGGGGGATTGGGCCCTTCACCCCCAGAAGACGCTTCTGGTGCCAGCCCCCTTTGCGGGGGGCAAGGAGCAGGATCTGGGGCAGTGCTTTGGTCACTGCTGTTGGAAGGCAGCTTCTCAGCCAAGCAACTGTCCTCCTGCCCCTCCTGCAGGAGATGCTGGCTGTCCTGCACAAGGAAGGACCGTCGACAGAAGGGATATTCCGAAGAGCTGCCGGCAGGACAGAGTTTCGTGAGCTGCGGGAGGCCCTGGACCACGGTGC
>NW_027439450.1:0-20000 GCF_964188355.1 Buteo buteo
TTAGGCTTAGGGTTAGGAGTTAGGGTTAGGGTTTCTATTAGATTAGTTTTAAGGGCTAAGGTTAGTTTTAGGGTTAAGGTTGGGTTAGGGTTAGGATTAGGGTTAGGGTACGACTTAGGGCTAGGGTTAGGGTTAGGGTTAGGGTTAGGGTTTAGGGTTATGGTTAGGGTTAGGGGTTAGGGGTTAGGGGTTAGGCTTAGGGTTAGCGTTACGGTTAGGGGTTAGGGGTTAGGGTTAGGGCTAAGGTTAGGGTTAGGGTTAGGGTTAGGGCTAGGGTTAGGGTTAGGGTTAGGGTTACGGCTAGGGTTAGGGTTAGGGTTAGGTTAGGCTTAGGGTTAGGAGTTAGGGTTAGGGTTTCTATTAGGTTAGTTTCAAGGGCTAAGGTTAGTTTTAGGTTTAAGGTTGGGTTAGGGTTAGGATTAGGGTTAGGGTACGACTTAGGGCTAGGGTTAGGGCTAGGGTTAGGGTTAGGGTTAGGGTTAGGGTTTAGGGTTATGGTTAGGGTTAGGGTTAGGGTTAGGGTTACGGCTAGGGTTAGGGTTAGGGTTAGGTTAGGCTTAGGGTTAGGAGTTAGGGTTAGGGTTTCTATTAGGTTAGTTTTAAGGGCTAAGTTTAGTTTTAGGGTTAAGGTTGGGTTAGGATTAGGGTTAGGGTATGACTTAGGGCTAGGGTTAGGGCTAGGGTTAGGGTTAGGGTTAGGGTTAGGGTTTAGGGTTATGGTTAGGGTTAGGGGTTAGGGGTTAGGGGTTAGGCTTAGGGTTAGCGTTACGGTTAGGGGTTAGGGGTTAGGGTTAGGGCTAAGGTTAGGGTTAGGGTAAGGGCTAGGGTTAGGGTTAGGGTTAGGGTTACGGCTAGGGTTAGGGTTAGGGTTAGGTTAGGCTTAGGGTTAGGAGTTAGGGTTAGGGTTTCTATTAGGTTAGTTTTAAGGGCTAAGGTTAGTTTTAGGGTTAAGGTTGGGTTAGGGTTAGGATTAGGGTTAGGGTACGACTTAGGGCTAGGGTTAGGGCTAGGGTTAGGGTTAGAGTTAGGGTTAGGGTTTAGGGTTATGGTTAGGGTTAGGCGTTAGGGGTTAGGGGTTAGGCTTAGGGTTAGCGTTACGGTTAGGGGTTAGGGGTTAGGGTTAGGGCTAAGGTTAGGGTTAGGGTTAGGGTTAGGGTTAGGGCTAGGGTTAGGGTTAGGGTTAGGTTAGGCTTAGGGTTAGGAGTTAGGGTTAGGGTTTCTATTAGGTTAGTTTTAAGGGCTAAGGTTAGTTTTAGGGTTAAGGTTGGGTTAGGGTTAGGATTAGGGTTAGGGTACGACTTAGGGCTAGGGTTAGGGCTAGGGTTAGGGTTAGGGTTAGGGTTAGGGTTAGGGTTTAGGGTTATGGTTAGGGTTAGGGGTTAGGGGTTAGGGGTTAGGCTTAGGGTTAGCGTTACGGTTAGGGTTTAGGGGTTAGGGTTAGGGCTAAGGTTAGGGTTAGGGTTAGGGTTAGGGTTAGGGCTAGGGTTAGGGTTAGGGTTAGGGTTACGGCTAGGGTTAGGGTTAGGGTTAGGATAGGCTTAGGGTTAGGAGTTAGGGTTAGGGTTTCTATTAGGTTAGTTTTAAGGGCTAAGGTTAGTTTTAGGGTTAAGGTTGGGTTAGGGTTAGGATTAGGGTTAGGGTACGACTTAGGGCTAGGGTTAGGGCTAGGGTTAGGGTTAGGGTTAGGGTTAGGGTTTAGGGTTATGGTTAGGGTTAGGGGTTAGGGGTTAGGCTTAGGGTTAGCGTTACGGTTAGGGGTTAGGGGTTAGGGTTAGGGCTAAGGTTAGGGTTAGGGTTAGGGTTAGGGCTAGGGTTAGGGTTAGGGTTAGGGTTACGGCTAGGGTTAGGGTTAGGGTTAGGTTAGGCTTAGGGTTAGGAGTTAGGGTTAGGGTTTCTATTAGGTTAGTTTAAAGGGCTAAGGTTAGTTTTAGGGTTAAGGTTGGGTTAGGGTTAGGATTAGGGTTAGGGTACGACTTAGGGCTAGGTTTAGGGCCAGGGTTAGGGTTAGGGTTAGGGTTAGGGTTTAGGGTTATGGTTAGGGTTAGGGGTTAGGGGTTAGGCTTAGGGTTAGCGTTACGGTTAGGGGTTAGGGGTTAGGGTTAGGGCTAAGGTTAGGGTTAGGGTTAGGGTTAGGGTTCGGGCTAGGGTTAGGGTTAGGGTTAGGGTTACGGCTAGGGTTAGGGTTAGGGTTAGGTTAGGCTTAGGGTTAGGAGTTAGGGTTAGGGTTTCTATTAGGTTAGTTTTAAGGGCTAAGGTTAGTTTTAGGGTTAAGGTTGGGTTAGGGTTAGGATTAGGGTTAGGGTACGACTTAGGGCTAGGGTTAGGGCTAGGGTTAGGGTTAGGGTTAGGGTTAGGGTTTAGGGTTATGGTTAGGGTTAGGGGTTAGGGGTTAGGGGTTAGGCTTAGGGTTAGCATTACGGTTAGGGGTTAGGGGTTAGGGTTAGGGCTAAGGTTAGGGTTAGGGTTAGGTTTAGGGTTAGGGCTAGGGTTAGGGTTAGGGTTAGGGTTACGGCTAGGGTTAGGGTTAGGGTTAGGTTAGGCTTAGGGTTAGGAGTTAGGGTTAGGGTTTCTTTTAGGTTAGTTTTAAGGGCTAAAGTTAGTTTTAGGGTTAAGGTTGGGTTAGGGTTAGGATTAGGGTTAGGGTACGACTTAGGGCTAGGGTTAGGGCTAGGGTTAGGGTTAGGGTTAGGGTTTAGGGTTATGGTTAGGGTTAGGCGTTAGGGGTTAGGGGTTAGGCTTAGCGTTAGCGTTACGGTTAGGGGTTAGGGGTTAGGGTTAGGGCTAAGGTTAGGGTTAGGGTTAGGGTTAGGGTTAGGGTTAGGTTAGGCTTAGGGTTAGGAGTTAGGGTTAGGGTTTCTATTAGGTTAGTTTTAAGGGCTAAGGTTAGTTTTAGGGTTAAGGTTGGGTTAGGGTTAGGATTAGGGTTAGGGTACGACTTAGGGCTAGGGTTAGGGCTAGGGTTAGGGTTAGGGTTTAGGGTTATGGTTAGGGTTAGGCGTTAGGGGTTAGGGGTTAGGCTTAGGGTTAGCGTTACGGTTAGGGGTTAGGGGTTAGGGTTAGGGCTAGGGTTAGGGTTAGGGTTAGGGTTAGGGTTAGGGCTAGGGTTAGGGTTAGGGTTACGGCTAGGGTTAGGGTTAGGGTTAGGTTAGGCTTAGGGTTAGGAGTTAGGGTTAGGGTTTCTATTAGGTTAGTTTTAAGGGCTAAGGTTAGTTTTAGGGTTAAGGTTGGGTTAGGGTTAGGATTAGGGTTAGGGTACGACTTAGGGCTAGGGTTAGGGTTAGGGTTAGGGTTAGGGTTTAGGGTTATGGTTAGGGTTAGGGGTTAGGGGTTAGGGGTTAGGCTTAGGGTTAGCGTTACGGTTAGGGGTTAGGGGTTAGGGTTAGGGCTAAGGTTAGGGTTAGGGTTAGGGTTAGGGTTCGGGCTAGGGTTAGGGTTAGGGTTAGGGTTACGGCTAGGGTTAGGGTTAGGGTTAGGTTAGGCTTAGGGTTAGGAGTTAGGGTTAGGGTTTCTATTAGGTTAGTTTTAAGGGCTAAGGTTAGTTTTAGGGTTAAGGTTGGGTTAGGGTTAGGATTAGGGTTAGGGTACGACTTAGGGCTAGGGTTAGGGCTAGGGTTAGGGTTAGGGTTAGGGTTAGGGTTTAGGGTTATGGTTAGGGTTAGGGGTTAGGGGTTAGGGGTTAGGCTTAGGGTTAGCATTACGGTTAGGGGTTAGGGGTTAGGGTTAGGGCTAAGGTTAGGGTTAGGGTTAGGTTTAGGGTTAGGGCTAGGGTTAGGGTTAGGGTTAGGGTTACGGCTAGGGTTAGGGTTAGGGTTAGGTTAGGCTTAGGGTTAGGAGTTAGGGTTAGGGTTTCTTTTAGGTTAGTTTTAAGGGCTAAAGTTAGTTTTAGGGTTAAGGTTGGGTTAGGGTTAGGATTAGGGTTAGGGTACGACTTAGGGCTAGGGTTAGGGCTAGGGTTAGGGTTAGGGTTAGGGTTTAGGGTTATGGTTAGGGTTAGGCGTTAGGGGTTAGGGGTTAGGCTTAGCGTTAGCGTTACGGTTAGGGGTTAGGGGTTAGGGTTAGGGCTAAGGTTAGGGTTAGGGTTAGGGTTAGGGTTAGGGTTAGGTTAGGCTTAGGGTTAGGAGTTAGGGTTAGGGTTTCTATTAGGTTAGTTTTAAGGGCTAAGGTTAGTTTTAGGGTTAAGGTTGGGTTAGGGTTAGGATTAGGGTTAGGGTACGACTTAGGGCTAGGGTTAGGGCTAGGGTTAGGGTTAGGGTTTAGGGTTATGGTTAGGGTTAGGCGTTAGGGGTTAGGGGTTAGGCTTAGGGTTAGCGTTACGGTTAGGGGTTAGGGGTTAGGGTTAGGGCTAGGGTTAGGGTTAGGGTTAGGGTTAGGGTTAGGGCTAGGGTTAGGGTTAGGGTTACGGCTAGGGTTAGGGTTAGGGTTAGGTTAGGCTTAGGGTTAGGAGTTAGGGTTAGGGTTTCTATTAGGTTAGTTTTAAGGGCTAAGGTTAGTTTTAGGGTTAAGGTTGGGTTAGGGTTAGGATTAGGGTTAGGGTACGACTTAGGGCTAGGGTTAGGGCTAGGGTTAGGGTTAGGGTTAGGGTTAGGGTTTAGGGTTATGGTTAGGGTTAGGGGTTAGGGGTTAGGGGTTAGGCTTAGGGTTAGCGTTACGGTTAGGGGTTAGGGGTTAGGGTTAGGGTTAGGGTTAGGGTTAGGGCTAGGGTTAGGGTTAGGGTTAGGGTTACGGCTAGGGTTAGGGTGAGGGTTAGGTTAGGCTTAGGGTTAGGAGTTAGGGTTAGGGTTTCTATTAGGTTAGTTTTAAGGGCTAAGGTTAGTTTTAGGGTTAAGGTTGGGTTAGGGTTAGGATTAGGGTTAGGGTACGACTTAGGGCTAGGGTTAGGGCTAGGGTTAGGGTTAGGGTTAGGGTTAGGGTTTAGGGTTATGGTTAGGGTTAGGGGTTAGGGGTTAGGGGTTAGGCTTAGGGTTAGCGTTACGGTTAGGGGTTAGGGGTTAGGGTTAGGGCTAAGGTTAGGGTTAGGGTTAGGGTTAGGGTTAGGGCTAGGGTTAGGGTTAGGGTTAGGGTTACGGCTAGGGTTAGGGTTAGGGTTAGGTTAGGCTTAGGGTTAGGAGTTAGGGTTAGGGTTTCTATTAGGTTAGTTTTAAGGGCTAAGGTTAGTTTTAGGGTTAAGGTTGGGTTAGGGTTAGGATTAGGGTTAGGGTACGACTTAGGGCTAGGGTTAGGGTTAGGGTTAGGGTTAGGGTTTAGGGTTATGGTTAGGGTTAGGGGTTAGGGGTTAGGGGTTAGGCTTAGGGTTAGCGTTACGGTTAGGGGTTAGGGGTTAGGGTTAGGGCTAAGGTTAGGGTTAGGGTTAGGGTTAGGGCTAGGGTTAGGGTTAGGGTTAGGGTTACGGCTAGGGTTAGGGTTAGGGTTAGGTTAGGCTTAGGGTTAGGAGTTAGGGTTAGGGTTTCTATTAGGTTAGTTTCAAGGGCTAAGGTTAGTTTTAGGTTTAAGGTTGGGTTAGGGTTAGGATTAGGGTTAGGGTACGACTTAGGGCTAGGGTTAGGGCTAGGGTTAGGGTTAGGGTTAGGGTTAGGGTTTAGGGTTATGGTTAGGGTTAGGGTTAGGGTTAGGGTTACGGCTAGGGTTAGGGTTAGGGTTAGGTTAGGCTTAGGGTTAGGAGTTAGGGTTAGGGTTTCTATATAGGTTAGTTTTAAGGGCTAAGGTTAGTTTTAGGGTTAAGGTTGGGTTAGGGTTAGGATTAGGGTTAGGGTATGACTTAGGGCTAGGGTTAGGGCTAGGGTTAGGGTTAGGGTTAGGGTTAGGGTTTAGGGTTATGTTTAGGGTTAGGGGTTAGGGGTTAGGGGTTAGGCTTAGGGTTAGCGTTACGGTTAGGGGTTAGGGGTTAGGGTTAGGGCTAAGGTTAGGGTTAGGGTTAGGGCTAGGGTTAGGGTTAGGGTTAGGGTTACGGCTAGGGTTAGGGTTAGGGTTAGGTTAGGCTTAGGGTTAGGAGTTAGGGTTAGGGTTTCTATTAGGTTAGTTTTAAGGGCTAAGGTTAGTTTTAGGGTTAAGGTTGGGTTAGGGTTAGGATTAGGGTTAGGGTACGACTTAGGGCTAGGGTTAGGGTTAGGGTTAGGGTTTAGGGTTATGGTTAGGGTTAGGGGTTAGGGGTTAGGGGTTAGGCTTAGGGTTAGCGTTACGGTTAGGGGTTAGGGGTTAGGGTTAGGGCTAAGGTTAGGGTTAGGGTTAGGGTTAGGGTTAGGGCTAGGGTTAGGGTTAGGGTTAGGGTTACGGCTAGGGTTAGGGTTAGGGTTAGGTTAGGCTTAGGGTTAGGAGTTAGGGTTAGGGTTTCTATTAGGTTAGTTTTAAGGGCTAAGGTTAGTTTTAGGGTTAAGGTTGGGTTAGGGTTAGGATTAGGGTTAGGGTACGACTTAGGGCTAGGGTTAGTGCTAGGGTTAGGGTTAGGGTTAGGGTTAGGTTTTAGGGTTATGGTTAGGGTTAGGGGTTAGGGGTTAGGGGTTAGGCTTAGGGTTAGCGTTACGGTTAGGGGTTAGGGGTTAGGGTTAGGGCTAAGGTTAGGGTTAGGGTTAGGGTTAGGGTTAGGGCTAGGGCTAGGGTTAGGGTTAGGGTTAGGGTTACGGCTAGGGTTAGGGTTAGGGTTAGGTTAGGCTTAGGGTTAGGAGTTAGGGTTAGGGTTTCTATTAGGTTAGTTTTAAGGGCTAAGGTTAGTTTTAGGGTTAAGGTTGGGTTAGGGTTAGGATTAGGGTTAGGGTACGACTTAGGGCTAGGGTTAGGGCTAGGGTTAGGGTTAGGGTTAGGGTTAGGGTTTAGGGTTATGGTTAGGGTTAGGGGTTAGGGGTTAGGCTTAGGGTTAGCGTTACGGTTAGGGGTTAGGGGTTAGGGTTAGGGCTAAGGTTAGGGTTAGGGTTAGGGTTAGGGCTAGGGTTAGGGTTAGGGTTAGGGTTACGGCTAGGGTTAGGGTTAGGGTTAGGTTAGGCTTAGGGTTAGGAGTTAGGGTTAGGGTTTCTATTAGGTTAGTTTTAAGGGCTAAGGTTAGTTTTAGGGTTAAGGTTGGGTTAGGGTTAGGATTAGGGTTAGGGTACGACTTAGGGCTAGGGTTAGGGCTAGGGTTAGGGTTAGGGTTAGGGTTAGGGTTTAGGGTTATGGTTAGGGTTAGGGGTTAGGGGTTAGGCTTAGGGTTAGCGTTACGGTTAGGGGTTAGGGGTTAGGGTTAGGGCTAAGGTTAGGGTTAGGGTTAGGGTTAGGGTTCGGGCTAGGGTTAGGGTTAGGGTTAGGGTTACGGCTAGGGTTAGGGTTAGGGTTAGGTTAGGCTTAGGGTTAGGAGTTAGGGTTAGGGTTTCTATTAGGTTAGTTTTAAGGGCTAAGGTTAGTTTTAGGGTTAAGGTTGGGTTAGGGTTAGGATTAGGGTTAGGGTACGACTTAGGGCTAGGGTTAGGGCTAGGGTTAGGGTTAGGGTTAGGGTTAGGGTTTAGGGTTATGGTTAGGGTTAGGGGTTAGGGGTTAGGGGTTAGGCTTAGGGTTAGCATTACGGTTAGGGGTTAGGGGTTAGGGTTAGGGCTAAGGTTAGGGTTAGGTTTAGGTTTAGGGTTAGGGCTAGGGTTAGGGTTAGGGTTAGGGTTACGGCTAGGGTTAGGGTTAGGGTTAGGTTAGGCTTAGGGTTAGGAGTTAGGGTTAGGGTTTCTATTAGGTTAGTTTTAAGGGCTAAAGTTAGTTTTAGGGTTAAGGTTGGGTTAGGGTTAGGATTAGGGTTAGGGTACGACTTAGGGCTAGGGTTAGGGCTAGGGTTAGGGTTAGGGTTAGGGTTAGGGTTTAGGGTTATGGTTAGGGTTAGGCGTTAGGGGTTAGGGGTTAGGCTTAGGGTTAGCGTTACGGTTAGGGGTTAGGGGTTAGGGTTAGGGCTAAGGTTAGGGTTAGGGTTAGGGTTAGGGTTAGGGCTAGGGTTAGGGTTAGGGTTAGGGTTACGGCTAGGGTTAGGGTTAGGGTTAGGTTAGGCTTAGGGTTAGGAGTTAGGGTTAGGGTTTCTATTAGGTTAGTTTTAAGGGCTAAGGTTAGTTTTAGGGTTAAGGTTGGGTTAGGGTTAGGATTAGGGTTAGGGTATGACTTAGGGCTAGGGTTAGGGCTAGGGTTAGGGTTAGGGTTAGGGTTAGGTTTTAGGGTTATGGTTAGGGTTAGGGGTTAGGGGTTAGGGGTTAGGCTTAGGGTTAGCGTTACGGTTAGGGGTTAGGGGTTAGGGTTAGGGCTAAGGTTAGGGTTAGGGTTAGGGTTAGGGTTAGGGCTAGGGTTAGGGTTAGGGTTAGGGTTACGGCTAGGGTTAGGGTTAGGGTTAGGTTAGGCTTAGGGTTAGGAGTTAGGGTTAGGGTTTCTATTAGGTTAGTTTTAAGGGCTAAGGTTAGTTTTAGGGTTAAGGTTGGGTTAGGGTTAGGATTAGGGTTAGGGTACGACTTAGGGCTAGGGTTAGGGTTAGGGTTAGGGTTTAGGGTTATGGTTAGGGTTAGGGGTTAGGGGTTAGGGGTTAGGCTTAGGGTTAGCGTTACGGTTAGGGGTTAGGGGTTAGGGTTAGGGCTAAGGTTAGGGTTAGGGTTAGGGTTAGGGCTAGGGTTAGGGTTAGGGTTAGGGTTACGGCTAGGGTTAGGGTTAGGGTTAGGTTAGGCTTAGGGTTAGGAGTTAGGGTTAGGGTTTCTATTAGGTTAGTTTTAAGGGCTAAGGTTAGTTTTAGGGTTAAGGTTGGGTTAGGGTTAGGATTAGGGTTAGGGTACGACTTAGGGCTAGGGTTAGGGCCAGGGTTAGGGTTAGGGTTAGGGTTAGGGTTTAGGGTTATGGTTAGGGTTAGGGGTTAGGGGTTAGGCTTAGGGTTAGCGTTACGGTTAGGGGTTAGGGGTTAGGGTTAGGGCTAAGGTTAGGGTTAGGGTTAGGGTTAGGGTTCGGGCTAGGGTTAGGGTTAGGGTTAGGGTTACGGCTAGGGTTAGGGTTAGGGTTAGGTTAGGCTTAGGGTTAGGAGTTAGGGTTAGGGTTTCTATTAGGTTAGTTTTAAGGGCTAAGGTTAGTTTTAGGGTTAAGGTTGGGTTAGGGTTAGGATTAGGGTTAGGGTACGACTTAGGGCTAGGGTTAGGGCTAGGGTTAGGGTTAGGGTTAGGGTTAGGGTTTAGGGTTATGGTTAGGGTTAGGGGTTAGGGGTTAGGGGTTAGGCTTAGGGTTAGCATTACGGTTAGGGGTTAGGGGTTAGGGTTAGGGCTAAGGTTAGGGTTAGGGTTAGGTTTAGGGTTACGGCTAGGGTTAGGGTTAGGGTTACGGCTAGGGTTAGGGTTAGGGTTAGGTTAGGCTTAGGGTTAGGAGTTAGGGTTAGGGTTTCTATTAGGTTAGTTTTAAGGGCTAAAGTTAGTTTTAGGGTTAAGGTTGGGTTAGGGTTAGGATTAGGGTTAGGGTACGACTTAGGGCTAGGGTTAGGTCTAGGGTTAGGGTTAGGGTTAGGGTTAGGGTTTAGGGTTATGGTTAGGGTTAGGCGTTAGGGGTTAGGGGTTAGGCTTAGGGTTAGCGTTACGGTTAGGGGTTAGGGGTTAGGGTTAGGGCTAAGGTTAGGGTTAGGGTTAGGGTTAGGGTTAGGGTTAGGTTAGGCTTAGGGTTAGGAGTTAGGGTTAGGGTTTCTATTAGGTTAGTTTTAAGGGCTAAGGTTAGTTTTAGGGTTAAGGTTGGGTTATGGTTAGGATTAGGGTTAGGGTACGACTTAGGGCTAGGGTTAGGGCTAGGGTTAGGGTTAGGGTTAGGGTTAGGGTTTAGGGTTATGGTTAGGGTTAGGCGTTAGGGGTTAGGGGTTAGGCTTAGGGTTAGCGTTACGGTTAGGGGTTAGGGGTTAGGGTTAGGGCTAGGGTTAGGGTTAGGGTTAGGGTTAGGGTTAGGGCTAGGGTTAGGGTTAGGGTTAGGGTTACGGCTAGGGTTAGGGTTAGGGTTAGGTTAGGCTTAGGGTTAGGAGTTAGGGTTAGGGTTTCTATTAGGTTAGTTTTAAGGGCTAAGGTTAGTTTTAGGGTTAAGGTTGGGTTAGGGTTAGGATTAGGGTTAGGGTACGACTTAGGGCTAGGGTTAGGGTTAGGGTTAGGGTTAGGGTTTAGGGTTATGGTTAGGGTTAGGGGTTAGGGGTTAGGGGTTAGGCTTAGGGTTAGCGTTACGGTTAGGGGTTAGGGGTTAGGGTTAGGGCTAAGGTTAGGGTTAGGGTTAGGGTTAGGGTTAGGGCTAGGGTTAGGGTTAGGGTTAGGGTTACGGCTAGGGTTAGGGTTAGGGTTAGGTTAGGCTTAGGGTTAGGAGTTAGGGTTAGGGTTTCTATTAGGTTAGTTTTAAGGGCTAAGGTTAGTTTTAGGGTTAAGGTTGGGTTAGGGTTAGGATTAGGGTTAGGGTACGACTTAGGGCTAGGGTTAGGGCCAGGGTTAGGGTTAGGGTTAGGGTTAGGGTTTAGGGTTATGGTTAGGGTTAGGGGTTAGGGGTTAGGCTTAGGGTTAGCGTTACGGTTAGGGGTTAGGGGTTAGGGTTAGGGCTAAGGTTAGGGTTAGGGTTAGGGTTAGGGTTAGGGCTAGGGTTAGGGTTAGGGTTAGGGTTACGGCTAGGGTTAGGGTTAGGGTTAGGTTAGGCTTAGGGTTAGGAGTTAGGGTTAGGGTTTCTATTAGGTTAGTTTTAAGGGCTAAGGTTAGTTTTAGGGTTAAGGTTGGGTTAGGGTTAGGATTAGGGTTAGGGTACGACTTAGGGCTAGGGTTAGGGTTAGGGTTAGGGTTTAGGGTTATGGTTAGGGTTAGGGGTTAGGGGTTAGGGGTTAGGCTTAGGGTTAGCGTTACGGTTAGGGGTTAGGGGTTAGGGTTAGGGCTAAGGTTAGGGTTAGGGTTAGGGTTAGGGCTAGGGTTAGGGTTAGGGTTAGGGTTACGGCTAGGGTTAGGGTTAGGGTTAGGTTAGGCTTAGGGTTAGGAGTTAGGGTTAGGGTTTCTATTAGGTTAGTTTTAAGGGCTAAGGTTAGTTTTAGGGTTAAGGTTGGGTTAGGGTTAGGATTAGGGTTAGGGTACGACTTAGGGCTAGGGTTAGGGCCAGGGTTAGGGTTAGGGTTAGGGTTAGGGTTTAGGCTTATGGTTAGGGTTAGGGGTTAGGGGTTAGGCTTAGGGTTAGCGTTACGGTTAGGGGTTAGGGGTTAGGGTTAGGGCTAAGGTTAGGGTTAGGGCTAGGGTTAGGGTTAGGGCTAGGGTTAGGGTTAGGGTTAGGGTTACGGCTAGGGTTAGGGTTAGGGTTAGGTTAGGCTTAGGGTTAGGAGTTAGGGTTAGGGTTTCTATTAGGTTAGTTTTAAGGGCTAAGGTTAGTTTTAGGGTTAAGGTTGGGTTAGGGTTAGGATTAGGGTTAGGGTACGACTTAGGGCTAGGGTTAGGGCTAGGGTTAGGGTTAGGGTTAGGGTTAGGGTTTAGGGTTATGGTTAGGGTTAGGGGTTAGGGGTTAGGGGTTAGGCTTAGGGTTAGCATTACGGTTAGGGGTTAGGGGTTAGGGTTAGGGCTAAGGTTAGGGTTAGGGTTAGGTTTAGGGTTACGGCTAGGGTTAGGGTTAGGGTTAGGGTTACGGCTAGGGTTAGGGTTAGGGTTAGGTTAGGCTTAGGGTTAGGAGTTAGGGTTAGGGTTTCTATTAGGTTAGTTTTAAGGGCTAAAGTTAGTTTTAGGGTTAAGGTTGGGTTAGGGTTAGGATTAGGGTTAGGGTACGACTTAGGGCTAGGGTTAGGGCTAGGGTTAGGGTTAGGGTTACGGTTAGGGTTTAGGGTTATGGTTAGGGTTAGGCGTTAGGGGTTAGGGGTTAGGCTTAGGGTTAGCGTTACGGTTAGGGGTTAGGGGTTAGGGTTAGGGCTAAGGTTAGGGTTAGGGTTAGGGTTAGGGTTAGGGTTAGGTTAGGCTTAGGGTTAGGAGTTAGGGTTAGGGTTTCTATTAGGTTAGTTTTAAGGGCTAAGGTTAGTTTTAGGGTTAAGGTTGGGTTAGGGTTAGGATTAGGGTTAGGGTACGACTTAGGGCTAGGGTTAGGGCTAGGGTTAGGGTTAGGGTTAGGGTTAGGGTTTAGGGTTATGGTTAGGGTTAGGCGTTAGGGGTTAGGGGTTAGGCTTAGGGTTAGCGTTACGGTTAGGGGTTAGGGGTTAGGGTTAGGGCTAGGGTTAGGGTTAGGGTTAGGGTTAGGGTTAGGGCTAGGGTTAGGGTTAGGGTTAGGGTTACGGCTAGGGTTAGGGTTAGGGTTAGGTTAGGCTTAGGGTTAGGAGTTAGGGTTAGGGTTTCTATTAGGTTAGTTTTAAGGGCTAAGGTTAGTTTTAGGGTTAAGGTTGGGTTAGGGTTAGGATTAGGGTTAGGGTACGACTTAGGGCTAGGGTTAGGGTTAGGGTTAGGGTTAGGGTTTAGGGTTATGGTTAGGGTTAGGGGTTAGGGGTTAGGGGTTAGGCTTAGGGTTAGCGTTACGGTTAGGGGTTAGGGGTTAGGGTTAGGGCTAAGGTTAGGGTTAGGGTTAGGGTTAGGGTTAGGGCTAGGGTTAGGGTTAGGGTTAGGGTTACGGCTAGGGTTAGGGTTAGGGTTAGGTTAGGCTTAGGGTTAGGAGTTAGGGTTAGGGTTTCTATTAGGTTAGTTTTAAGGGCTAAGGTTAGTTTTAGGGTTAAGGTTGGGTTAGGGTTAGGATTAGGGTTAGGGTACGACTTAGGGCTAGGGTTAGGGCCAGGGTTAGGGTTAGGGTTAGGGTTAGGGTTTAGGGTTATGGTTAGGGTTAGGGGTTAGGGGTTAGGCTTAGGGTTAGCGTTACGGTTAGGGGTTAGGGGTTAGGGTTAGGGCTAAGGTTAGGGTTAGGGTTAGGGTTAGGGTTCGGGCTAGGGTTAGGGTTAGGGTTAGGGTTACGGCTAGGGTTAGGGTTAGGGTTAGGTTAGGCTTAGGGTTAGGAGTTAGGGTTAGGGTTTCTATTAGGTTAGTTTTAAGGGCTAAGGTTAGTTTTAGGGTTAAGGTTGGGTTAGGGTTAGGATTAGGGTTAGGGTACGACTTAGGGCTAGGGTTAGGGCTAGGGTTAGGGTTAGGGTTAGGGTTAGGGTTTAGGGTTATGGTTAGGGTTAGGGGTTAGGGGTTAGGGGTTAGGCTTAGGGTTAGCATTACGGTTAGGGGTTAGGGGTTAGGGTTAGGGCTAAGGTTAGGGTTAGGGTTAGGTTTAGGGTTACGGCTAGGGTTAGGGTTAGGGTTAGGGTTACGGCTAGGGTTAGGGTTAGGGTTAGGTTAGGCTTAGGGTTAGGAGTTAGGGTTAGGGTTTCTATTAGGTTAGTTTTAAGGGCTAAAGTTAGTTTTAGGGTTAAGGTTGGGTTAGGGTTAGGATTAGGGTTAGGGTACGACTTAGGGCTAGGGTTAGGGCTAGGGTTAGGGTTAGGGTTAGGGTTAGGGTTTAGGGTTATGGTTAGGGTTAGGCGTTAGGGGTTAGGGGTTAGGCTTAGGGTTAGCGTTACGGTTAGGGGTTAGGGGTTAGGGTTAGGGCTAAGGTTAGGGTTAGGGTTAGGGTTAGGGTTAGGGTTAGGTTAGGCTTAGGGTTAGGAGTTAGGGTTAGGGTTTCTATTAGGTTAGTTTTAAGGGCTAAGGTTAGTTTTAGGGTTAAGGTTGGGTTAGGGTTAGGATTAGGGTTAGGGTACGACTTAGGGCTAGGGTTAGGGCTAGGGTTAGGGTTAGGGTTAGGGTTAGGGTTTAGGGTTATGGTTAGGGTTAGGCGTTAGGGGTTAGGGGTTAGGCTTAGGGTTAGCGTTACGGTTAGGGGTTAGGGGTTAGGGTTAGGGCTAGGGTTAGGGTTAGGGTTAGGGTTAGGGTTAGGGCTAGGGTTAGGGTTAGGGTTAGGGTTACGGCTAGGGTTAGGGTTAGGGTTAGGTTAGGCTTAGGGTTAGGAGTTAGGGTTAGGGTTTCTATTAGGTTAGTTTTAAGGGCTAAGGTTAGTTTTAGGGTTAAGGTTGGGTTAGGGTTAGGATTAGGGTTAGGGTACGACTTAGGGCTAGGGCTAGGGTTAGGGTTAGGGTTAGGGTTTAGGGTTATGGTTAGGGTTAGGGGTTAGGGGTTAGGGGTTAGGCTTAGGGTTAGCGTTACGGTTAGGGGTTAGGGGTTAGGGTTAGGGCTAAGGTTAGGGTTAGGGTTAGGGTTAGGGTTAGGGCTAGGGTTAGGGTTAGGGTTAGGGTTACGGCTAGGGTTAGGGTTAGGGTTAGGGTTACGGCTAGGGTTAGGGTTAGGTTTAGGTTAGGCTTAGGGTTAGGAGTTAGGGTTAGGGTTTCTATTAGGTTAGTTTTAAGGGCTAAGGTTAGTTTTAGGGTTAAGGTTGGGTTAGGGTTAGGATTAGGGTTAGGGTACGACTTAGGGCTAGGGTTAGGGCTAGGGTTAGGGTTAGGGTTAGGGTTAGGTTTTAGGGTTATGGTTAGGGTTAGGGGTTAGGGGTTAGGGGTTAGGCTTAGGGTTAGCGTTACGGTTAGGGGTTAGGGGTTAGGGTTAGGGCTAAGGTTAGGGTTAGGGTTAGGGTTAGGGTTAGGGCTAGGGTTAGGGTTAGGGTTAGGGTTACGGCTAGGGTTAGGGTTAGGGTTAGGTTAGGCTTAGGGTTAGGAGTTAGGGTTAGGGTTTCTATTAGGTTAGTTTTAAGGGCTAAGGTTAGTTTTAGGGTTAAGGTTGGGTTAGGGTTAGGATTAGGGTTAGGGTACGACTTAGGGCTAGGGTTAGGGCTAGGGTTAGGGTTAGGGTTAGGGTTAGGGTTTAGGGTTATGGTTAGGGTTAGGGGTTAGGGGTTAGGCTTAGGGTTAGCGTTACGGTTAGGGGTTAGGGGTTAGGGTTAGGGCTAAGGTTAGGGTTAGGGTTAGGGTTAGGGCTAGGGTTAGGGTTAGGGTTAGGGTTAGGGTTACGGCTAGGGTTAGGGTTAGGGTTAGGTTAGGCTTAGGGTTAGGAGTTAGGGTTAGGGTTTCTATTAGGTTAGTTTTAAGGGCTAAGGTTAGTTTTAGGGTTAAGGTTGGGTTAGGGTTAGGATTAGGGTTAGGGTACGACTTAGGGCTAGGGTTAGGGCTAGGGTTAGGGTTAGGGTTAGGGTTAGGGTTTAGGGTTATGGTTAGGGTTAGGGGTTAGGGGTTAGGGGTTAGGCTTAGGGTTAGCATTACGGTTAGGGGTTAGGGGTTAGGGTTAGGGCTAAGGTTAGGGTTAGGTTTAGGTTTAGGGTTAGGGCTAGGGTTAGGGTTAGGGTTAGGGTTACGGCTAGGGTTAGGGTTAGGGTTAGGTTAGGCTTAGGGTTAGGAGTTAGGGTTAGGGTTTCTATTAGGTTAGTTTTAAGGGCTAAAGTTAGTTTTAGGGTTAAGGTTGGGTTAGGGTTAGGATTAGGGTTAGGGTACGACTTAGGGCTAGGGTTAGGGCTAGGGTTAGGGTTAGGGTTAGGGTTAGGGTTTAGGGTTATGGTTAGGGTTAGGCGTTAGGGGTTAGGGGTTAGGCTTAGGGTTAGCGTTACGGTTAGGGGTTAGGGGTTAGGGTTAGGGCTAAGGTTAGGGTTAGGGTTAGGGTTAGGGTTAGGGCTAGGGTTAGGGTTAGGGTTAGGGTTACGGCTAGGGTTAGGGTTAGGGTTAGGTTAGGCTTAGGGTTAGGAGTTAGGGTTAGGGTTTCTATTAGGTTAGTTTTAAGGGCTAAGGTTAGTTTTAGGGTTAAGGTTGGGTTAGGGTTAGGATTAGGGTTAGGGTATGACTTAGGGCTAGGGTTAGGGCTAGGGTTAGGGTTAGGGTTAGGGTTAGGGTTTAGGGTTATGGTTAGGGTTAGGGGTTAGGGGTTAGGGGTTAGGCTTAGGGTTAGCGTTACGGTTAGGGGTTAGGGGTTAGGGTTAGGGCTAAGGTTAGGGTTAGGGTTAGGGTTAGGGTTAGGGCTAGGGTTAGGGTTAGGGTTAGGGTTACGGCTAGGGTTAGGGTTAGGGTTAGGTTAGGCTTAGGGTTAGGAGTTAGGGTTAGGGTTTCTATTAGGTTAGTTTTAAGGGCTAAGGTTAGTTTTAGGGTTAAGGTTGGGTTAGGGTTAGGATTAGGGTTAGGGTACGACTTAGGGCTAGGGTTAGGGTTAGGGTTAGGGTTTAGGGTTATGGTTAGGGTTAGGGGTTAGGGGTTAGGGGTTAGGCTTAGGGTTAGCGTTACGGTTAGGGGTTAGGGGTTAGGGTTAGGGCTAAGGTTAGGGTTAGGGTTAGGGTTAGGGCTAGGGTTAGGGTTAGGGTTAGGGTTACGGCTAGGGTTAGGGTTAGGGTTAGGTTAGGCTTAGGGTTAGGAGTTAGGGTTAGGGTTTCTATTAGGTTAGTTTTAAGGGCTAAGGTTAGTTTTAGGGTTAAGGTTGGGTTAGGGTTAGGATTAGGGTTAGGGTACGACTTAGGGCTACGGTTAGGGCCAGGGTTAGGGTTAGGGTTAGGGTTAGGGTTTAGGGTTATGGTTAGGGTTAGGGGTTAGGGGTTAGGCTTAGGGTTAGCGTTACGGTTAGGGGTTAGGGGTTAGGGTTAGGGCTAAGGTTAGGGTTAGGGTTAGGGTTAGGGTTCGGGCTAGGGTTAGGGTTAGGGTTAGGGTTACGGCTAGGGTTAGGGTTAGGGTTAGGTTAGGCTTAGGGTTAGGAGTTAGGGTTAGGGTTTCTATTAGGTTAGTTTTAAGGGCTAAGGTTAGTTTTAGGGTTAAGGTTGGGTTAGGGTTAGGATTAGGGTTAGGGTACGACTTAGGGCTAGGGTTAGGGCTAGGGTTAGGGTTAGGGTTAGGGTTAGGTTTTAGGGTTATGGTTAGGGTTAGGGGTTAGGGGTTAGGGGTTAGGCTTAGGGTTAGCGTTACGGTTAGGGGTTAGGGGTTAGGGTTAGGGCTAAGGTTAGGGTTAGGGTTAGGGTTAGGGTTAGGGCTAGGGTTAGGGTTAGGGTTAGGGTTACGGCTAGGGTTAGGGTTAGGGTTAGGTTAGGCTTAGGGTTAGGAGTTAGGGTTAGGGTTTCTATTAGGTTAGTTTTAAGGGCTAAGGTTAGTTTTAGGGTTAAGGTTGGGTTAGGGTTAGGATTAGGGTTAGGGTACGACTTAGGGCTAGGGTTAGGGCTAGGGTTAGGGTTAGGGTTAGGGTTAGGGTTTAGGGTTATGGTTAGGGTTAGGGGTTAGGGGTTAGGCTTAGGGTTAGCGTTACGGTTAGGGGTTAGGGGTTAGGGTTAGGGCTAAGGTTAGGGTTAGGGTTAGGGTTAGGGCTAGGGTTAGGGTTAGGGTTAGGGTTAGGGTTACGGCTAGGGTTAGGGTTAGGGTTAGGTTAGGCTTAGGGTTAGGAGTTAGGGTTAGGGTTTCTATTAGGTTAGTTTTAAGGGCTAAGGTTAGTTTTAGGGTTAAGGTTGGGTTAGGGTTAGGATTAGGGTTAGGGTACGACTTAGGGCTAGGGTTAGGGCTAGGGTTAGGGTTAGGGTTAGGGTTAGGGTTTAGGGTTATGGTTAGGGTTAGGGGTTAGGGGTTAGGGGTTAGGCTTAGGGTTAGCGTTACGGTTAGGGGTTAGGGGTTAGGGTTAGGGCTAAGGTTAGGGTTAGGGTTAGGGTTAGGGTTAGGGCTAGGGTTAGGGTTAGGGTTAGGGTTACGGCTAGGGTTAGGGTTAGGGTTAGGTTAGGCTTAGGGTTAGGAGTTAGGGTTAGGGTTTCTATTAGGTTAGTTTTAAGGGCTAAGGTTAGTTTTAGGGTTAAGGTTGGGTTAGGGTTAGGATTAGGGTTAGGGTATGACTTAGGGCTAGGGTTAGGGCTAGGGTTAGGGTTAGGGTTAGGGTTAGGGTTTAGGGTTATGGTTAGGGTTAGGGGTTAGGGGTTAGGGGTTAGGCTTAGGGTTAGCGTTACGGTTAGGGGTTAGGGGTTAGGGTTAGGGCTAAGGTTAGGGTTAGGGTTAGGGTTAGGGTTAGGGCTAGGGTTAGGGTTAGGGTTAGGGTTACGGCTAGGGTTAGGGTTAGGGTTAGGTTAGGCTTAGGGTTAGGAGTTAGGGTTAGGGTTTCTATTAGGTTAGTTTTAAGGGCTAAGGTTAGTTTTAGGGTTAAGGTTGGGTTAGGGTTAGGATTAGGGTTAGGGTACGACTTAGGGCTAGGGTTAGGGTTAGGGTTAGGGTTTAGGGTTATGGTTAGGGTTAGGGGTTAGGGGTTAGGGGTTAGGCTTAGGGTTAGCGTTACGGTTAGGGGTTAGGGGTTAGGGTTAGGGCTAAGGTTAGGGTTAGGGTTAGGGTTAGGGCTAGGGTTAGGGTTAGGGTTAGGGTTACGGCTAGGGTTAGGGTTAGGGTTAGGTTAGGCTTAGGGTTAGGAGTTAGGGTTAGGGTTTCTATTAGGTTAGTTTTAAGGGCTAAGGTTAGTTTTAGGGTTAAGGTTGGGTTAGGGTTAGGATTAGGGTTAGGGTACGACTTAGGGCTAGGGTTAGGGCCAGGGTTAGGGTTAGGGTTAGGGTTAGGGTTTAGGGTTATGGTTAGGGTTAGGGGTTAGGGGTTAGGCTTAGGGTTAGCGTTACGGTTAGGGGTTAGGGGTTAGGGTTAGGGCTAAGGTTAGGGTTAGGGTTAGGGTTAGGGTTCGGGCTAGGGTTAGGGTTAGGGTTAGGGTTACGGCTAGGGTTAGGGTTAGGGTTAGGTTAGGCTTAGGGTTAGGAGTTAGGGTTAGGGTTTCTATTAGGTTAGTTTTAAGGGCTAAGGTTAGTTTTAGGGTTAAGGTTGGGTTAGGGTTAGGATTAGGGTTAGGGTACGACTTAGGGCTAGGGTTAGGGCTAGGGTTAGGGTTAGGGTTAGGGTTAGGGTTTAGGGTTATGGTTAGGGTTAGGGGTTAGGGGTTAGGGGTTAGGCTTAGGGTTAGCGTTACGGTTAGGGGTTAGGGGTTAGGGTTAGGGCTAAGGTTAGGGTTAGGGTTAGGGTTAGGGTTAGGGCTAGGGTTAGGGTTAGGGTTAGGGTTACGGCTAGGGTTAGGGTTAGGGTTAGGTTAGGCTTAGGGTTAGGAGTTAGGGTTAGGGTTTCTATTAGGTTAGTTTTAAGGGCTAAGGTTAGTTTTAGGGTTAAGGTTGGGTTAGGGTTAGGATTAGGGTTAGGGTACGACTTAGGGCTAGGGTTAGGGCTAGGGTTAGGGTTAGGGTTAGGGTTAGGGTTTAGGGTTATGGTTAGGGTTAGGGGTTAGGGGTTAGGCTTAGGGTTAGCGTTACGGTTAGGGGTTAGGGGTTAGGGTTAGGGCTAAGGTTAGGGTTAGGGTTAGGGTTAGGGCTAGGGTTAGGGTTAGGGTTAGGGTTAGGGTTACGGCTAGGGTTAGGGTTAGGGTTAGGTTAGGCTTAGGGTTAGGAGTTAGGGTTAGGGTTTCTATTAGGTTAGTTTTAAGGGCTAAGGTTAGTTTTAGGGTTAAGGTTGGGTTAGGGTTAGGATTAGGGTTAGGGTACGACTTAGGGCTAGGGTTAGGGCTAGGGTTAGGGTTAGGGTTAGGGTTAGGGTTTAGGGTTATGGTTAGGGTTAGGGGTTAGGGGTTAGGGGTTAGGCTTAGGGTTAGCATTACGGTTAGGGGTTAGGGGTTAGGGTTAGGGCTAAGGTTAGGGTTAGGTTTAGGTTTAGGGTTAGGGCTAGGGTTAGGGTTAGGGTTAGGGTTACGGCTAGGGTTAGGGTTAGGGTTAGGTTAGGCTTAGGGTTAGGAGTTAGGGTTAGGGTTTCTATTAGGTTAGTTTTAAGGGCTAAAGTTAGTTTTAGGGTTAAGGTTGGGTTAGGGTTAGGATTAGGGTTAGGGTACGACTTAGGGCTAGGGTTAGGGCTAGGGTTAGGGTTAGGGTTAGGGTTAGGGTTTAGGGTTATGGTTAGGGTTAGGCGTTAGGGGTTAGGGGTTAGGCTTAGGGTTAGCGTTACGGTTAGGGGTTAGGGGTTAGGGTTAGGGCTAAGGTTAGGGTTAGGGTTAGGGTTAGGGTTAGGGCTAGGGTTAGGGTTAGGGTTAGGGTTACGGCTAGGGTTAGGGTTAGGGTTAGGTTAGGCTTAGGGTTAGGAGTTAGGGTTAGGGTTTCTATTAGGTTAGTTTTAAGGG